>NW_027205216.1:0-16828 GCF_024711535.1 Dipodomys merriami
GAGTTCAAACCCTAGGACTGCCAAGGTTGAAATTCATCGGAGGCCATGGGCCCCCACGTGAACTTACACACAGGTTTTATAATTACCTGCATAGAACATCTGTGGAAGCCATCCCTGATCTTTACCTTGAGTAGTTAGATTAGCAGTTAGCTTAGTGGGTCCAGTGCCACTTGGTTTATTTATATAAACACGCAATGTCACAGCAAGGTCTTAGAAGCACACTAATTATGAAAAAGTAGAAAGTACGAGATGCCTGGGAGCTGCTGGGTGTGGGTTTTGTTTTCTCCCTGTGAGGTGAAGAGTGAGCCTTTATAAATCAAAGCCCCGCCGCCTTGTGTGTGTGAGGTTCACTTGGCCACTGGAATAAAATCCAGACATCTGACCAGGCCCCAGGCAGGGCCCTGATTACCTTTCTAACTCCTCACTTGTGCTGCCCCAGGGACTTTGCACCTGCCATTTCCAGTTCTCTTCTACATCTTCCATGGCCAGTCCTTCTTGACTAGTTCTCTACCCCTCGCCATTGTCAGCTTCACCCCCCCAGTTGGCTTGTTGACAAGTCTCAAGTCTCTCCACCCGTCATGATGTGTACCCTTGCTCCTCTTTCCATGGGGGCTTGGAGGAGGGGTCCCAGAGGCCACTCATCTGTCCTGCAGACACCGGGCACTGATCATTGGACAAGCACTACTTCCTGGGGGACTCAAGGGTGAATTAGTTGATAAGATGATGAACCCCACACATGCCCAGGACCAAGCAGAGCCCGATGGGAGGTGCTCCCTGAGGGCCGCGTCGAGATGACTGGGCTTTGAATCGCAAGTGCTTTTCAGAGATTCGTTTCATTAATTAATATTGGGGGGCCATTGCTGGGGTTTGGACTCACACATGGCCGCTCCCCCCTCCCCCCACCGCCCGCCACACACACTTTGGTTATTTTTCCAGATAGCATCTGAGCTTTTTGCCTAGGGCCAGCCTGGACAAGAACTTCTACCTGTCCTTTCCCAGTAGTGATGGACATGAAGTACCACAGCAGGCGTGTTGGTTGAGATGGGGTCTCCATAACATTTTGCTCCGCTTGGTATTGATCCTCACTATTCCTGATCTCTGCCTCCTGAACAGCTGGGATTTGCAGGCCTGCGCCGCTGGAATTGGAGAGTTTCTGATATTTAGGTCAAAATCAGCAGACGGAGCCTGGCCACACGGACTGTGAATCGCAGCAGTGGTGCTGGGGGACATGCAAACTGGTCTCTGTGCGGGCTCCCTGAACCCCGTGCTAGGCTCCATTTAGCAGTGCCTGAGGCAGGCAGCACCCCTCTCCATCCACCTTGAAGAAATGATGTGTGGAGAGGAAGTCCCCACTTGAGGTCACCCAGCTGACACCTAGTGGCTACACGAGTGGGGTGCATTGCCCCCTCTCAGCAACTGTGCTGTGTTCATGGGCAGCTCTGACACCGATCCTCCAGCCACTCATGACCTTGAGCTTAGGAGCGGTCTTTGTTTCCATAGTTAGTATTGGTTGTTTGGGTTTTTGTTTCTGTTTTTTGTCGGTTGTGGGGCTTGAACTCTGGGCCTGGGTGCTGTCCCTGAGCGCTTCAGCTCCAGGCAAGCTCTCTACCACTTGAGCCACAGCGCCACTTCTGTTTTTCTGGTAGTTTATTAGAGATAAGAGTCTCATGGAGGGCTGGGAAGGTGGCTCAGTGGTAGAGCGTTTGCCTTGCATGCCTGAGGCCCTGAGTTCAATTCCTCAGCACCACATAAGCAAAAAGAAAAAAGCTGGAAGTGGCGCTGTGGCTCAAGTGGTAGAGCACTAGCCTTGAGCTGAAGAGCTGAGGGACAGCGCCCAGGCCCAGAGTTCAGGCCCCATGACCAGACCCCCCCCCCAAAAAAAAAGAGTCATGGACTTTCCTGCCCCTGGGCTGGCTTTGACCCCTGATCCTCAGATCTCAGCCTCCTCAGTAGCTAGAATGACAGGCCTGAGCCACTGGCCCTTGGCAGTACTGGTGTTTCTGTTCTACCACTTGAACCATGTTCCCAGTCCTTTTTAGTTTAGTTTATTTTTCAGATTGAGCCTTGTCTGGGGCAGCCCCTGACCTAGGTCCTCCTGCCATGAATTCGCCTCCTGAGTAGCCAGGATTACAGGTGTGAGCTATTGTACAGGGTGAGGAGGGTCCTCTTTGTTTGCTTCATCGGCACCATTTTCCAGGTGACCCCACCAAGGCACAGGAGTGGAGATGGGGCCTCAACAACTTGTTCCTTCCAGTTAGAGTCTGCAGACTTCCAGCCTTGTGACGTCTGTCTGTCCCTGAGGCAGTGGCACTGGGGTGTTGTCTGATGGGCACCTTTAGCACCTCATGCTTCGAGCTGGTGCCCTCTCACCCATGGGGCTCCCCTTGCCAGCGCTGCAGGCTCGGGTCCACCCAGGCTCCCCTTCTCCCCTCCCTCCCTGAATCCCACAGCAAATCTCACTGGCTGTAACTTCAGTGCTCCCCGCCCCCCCACTAGCACAGCCCCCCAGGTTCCTTTCTCCTCTGGGCCCCTGCCTTTTCCCCCCTTCCCAGTGCTCTGTGTTCAGTCACTATTGATGCTTCTGAAGTGTCCAGGGGTAGCCCTGAGCCCAAGCCTTCCAAGGAAGCCAGAGACCCCAGTGTGTCCCCTTCCCTTCTCCTCTTCCCCCTCAGCTGCCGTGGGGTGCCTGGCGGGTGCCGGCGGGGCCTGGTCTGGGGAAGCCTGCAGTGGGGTGCCCGCGGGGCGGGCTCTAGGAGGCCTCTCTGAATTCTCTCATTATGTCCATCTACCATGGAAGGAGGCAGAGGGTTTCTGGGTTCTTAGGAAGTAGCCCCCTTCCAAACGCCCCCATTTCCTAAGACCTCAACATGGGGAGTCTGGGGACATGGCTTTGGGCCCCCAGTGTCCCCCAGCCTCTAGCTGGCCTCCTGTGCTAGATGACCTTGTGTGGCCCCTGTGACCTCCCCATCCCATCTGCCCATACCACTTTGTCACCCAACCCTTCCCCTGCCCCGCACAGCACGTGGCATCAGTGGTGGCCATCTGTGGCCATTCTCTGTCCTTGGTGTCTGTCCCCCGTGTGATGGCCCCAGATGGGCAAGGACCCAGTCTGATTCCCCACCTTGCTGTGGGCACCTGGGGCAGGTGCCAGGCTGTGTTGAGTGCATGGAAGATGATGGAGTTGCCTAGGCTCCCGAGAGCGGGCTGTGGTCCCTCCAGGACAGCCCCGTGCCGGCCCTGGAAACCAGGCTTGACAAGACACATGTGTGTATTGGAGGGGAGGAAGGGGGCTCTGGTATAAGAAGGGGAGAGGACAGTAAAGAAGGGGTGCTACTGTGACCCCCACTTCCCCAGCACCAGGCTCCTGGAGCTCCCAAGCCCCTGCCCCCAGCCCCAGCTGCCCCACATCGCCCCATGGCATCCCATAGTGATGGACTCAAAGCTGTCTCAGGTGGTCTGCCCCTCACTCAGGGCCAGGGTGAGTCAGAACCAGAACCAGGGCCCCGCTGGATGGTGGCAGGGTGGCTGCCCCAGAGCCCAGACTGTGGCAGAAACAAGCTTCTGCGCTGAGTGGCTGAAGTTGCTCTGTGGTTGGCCACAGCTCCCCGTGGAGAAGGATGGGTGAAAGCCACACTTAGAGTTCTCTAGCTAAGGAGAGTGGCCAGCCCTCCTGGGTGTGTGCCTTCCCAGACCCCCTGACAGCCCCACTGCAGGGAGCTCACACCCCGAGGGAGCGCCCAACTCAAGTTATTGCCGAGTTATGGCCCAGGCTGACCTCCTTGCACTGAATCCTCCAGCATCTGCCACCCTAGAGCTGGAATTAGTCATTCACCATTGCACCCAGCTTTGGCCTTTTATTTTTGTGTGTTCCAGTTCCTTGGGCTTGAACTCAGGGCCTGGGCACCGTCCCTGAGCTTTTCTGCTCAAGGCTAACACTCTACCACTTGAACCAGATCTCCACTTCAGGGGTGTGTGTGTGTGTGTGTGTGTGTGTGTGTGTGTGTGTGTGTGTGTGTGTGTGTGTGTGTGTGTGTGTGTGTGTGTGTGTGTGTGTGTGTGTGTGTGTGTGTGTGTGTGTGTGTGTGTGTGTGTGTGTGTGTGTGTGTGTGTGTGTGTGTTTAATTGGAGATAAGAGTCTCACAAACTTTTCTACCTGGACTGGCTTCAAATTGTGATGCTCAAATCTCAGCCTCTTGAGTTGTGAGGATTATAGATGTGAGCCACTGGCACATGGCTGAGCTAATCTTAAGCATGCTTTAAAAAAAAAATTGAATTTGAGCAACGCCAGTGGCTCACACCTGTAATCCTAGCTACTCAGGAGGCTGAGATCTGAGGGTCGTGGTTCAAAGCCAGCCCGGGCAAGAAAGTCCGTGAGACTCTTCACTAAAAACCACCAGAAAACTGGAAGTGGCGATGTGGCTCAAGTAGTAGAGCTCTAGCCTGGAGCTGAAGAACTGAGGGACAGCGCCCATGCCCAGAGTACAAGCCCTATGACCCACCAAAAAAACTGAATTTGATGACACAGAACTGTGGCCCTTCCCTTATACCAGTGTGTAGTAAGCCCTAGAGGGCTTGATCTGCCCAGCCTTCCCTCTTCCCTTCTTTGAATCCTTTCAAAGTCCATTTGATGGGAATTTTTGGTTTATCTTTTGAGTTGTCAATAAGTGCTTTTCAAGAGTTGTGGAGCCTGGAGCAGTGGCCAGGCTAGCTAGAACCTTCTAGAAGCCAGAAGAGAAAGTGGGTCCTAGAGGCTTTGAACGACAAGAGCATAGCCCATTGCAAAAAAAAAAAAAAATTATCCATTTCTCTCTCCACCTTTTCAGAATATTTTACTCCGCTTTTTCTGAAGTTACCTTTTGCTCTGTGTTTTGGAGTTGACTGAATACTGGCCTGGGGGTGGAGACACCTGGGGGTCCTGACACCTGCCCGAGGCCTACCCAGCCCTGCCCACCAGCAAAGTGCTGGATGGGGAACGTGACAGCCCACCCCAAGTTTGACATGACTGAAAAGCCACTCAAACTAGTTGAAACGTTGCCCCACCCCTGGGGTGCTGGGGTTGAGTTCAGGGCCTCCAACTCACTCTGCACATGCTCTGCCATTGAGCTCCTGTCCTTTCTTGGTGGTTAACTGGAGATGGGCTGTCTTGGACTTTTCAGCCTGGGCGGCTCACCTAGATCTTCAGATATTAGCCTCTTGAGTAGCAAAGCTTACATGACTGATCTGGCACCGGCCATCCATTGGTTATGTCTGAAGTAGAGTCTCATTTTAGTCTTGCTCTTGTGCTTCCCTGGGTCCCTGGGGATGACGGGTGTGTACCCCTGCACCAGCCATTGTGCATCCCTGGTAGTGGGGATGACAGGTGCTCACTCACTGCCACTCTCAGGCTGAGACCTGAGGATCAAAGTTCAAAGCCAGGCAGGGCAGGAAAGGCCTTGAGACTCATACCTCCAATTAACACCAGAAAACCAGAAGTAGAGCTGTGGCTCAAGTGGTAGAATGCTAGCAGAAGAAGCTCAGACAGTGCCCAGACCCTGAGTTCCAGCCTCAGGACTGGTTACATGTCTGATAAAGAGCACATTTCTTTTAGGACAATGTCACCCCCTCTCTTCCCTCCCTTTCTCCCAGTTTTCTCTCCCTTCTCCACCCACAGGTGATTTAGTTCATTTTCCACATAGTGTCCAGAGAGTACCACTGCTGCATTTGTTCACCTTTGTCCCTTCATTTCTGTGCCCCCATACCTTCTCAAAGACAGATAAATGAACAAACAAGACAAAAAGAAAAAAACAAAAACAGCAACAAAGAAAAAAAATCTTGTTTCCATTTCCTGGAGTTCATTTTGATAAATATTATTTTGTATGATAATAAAATATATATGTATTTTTTTGGGGGGGTCCAGTTATGGGGCCTGACCTCTCGGCCCGGGCGCTGTCTCTCAGCTCTTCAGCTCAAGGCTAACGTTCTACCACTTGAGCCACAGCGCCACTTCCGGCTTTTTTCTTTTTGCTTATGTGGTGCTGAGGAATCAAACCCAGGGCCTCAGGCATGCAAGGCAAGTGCTCTACCACTGAGCCACCTTCCCAGCCCTAAAATATTATTTTATATGAGGAAAATATGTCTTTGACACAATGAAGCCCCAGCTTGGGTGTCCAAGCTGACCATCACCATGCATACCATGCATAGGAAGGGGGGGACTCACAGCTGCACATCAAAAGCTCCCTCTGGATGAGCTGAACAGGGACACCTGAGCAAGGCTCACAGTGGTTTAGGACCACTGAGTAGAGCTCCCTGTTCCCCTTGCAAAATACATGCAAAATAGATGCACCCCAGGATCACAGCAGGGGACCCCATGCTCTGGACACAGCCAGAGCAGCTTGACTGTGTGTGTGTGTGTGTGTGTGTGTGTGTGTGTACCAGTCCTAGGGCTTAAACTCAGAATGAGTGATGTTCCTGACCTTTTTTGCTCAAGGTTAGTACTCTACCACTTGAGCCATAGCTCCACTTCTGGCTTTTTGGCGGTTAATTGAAGATAAGAGTCTCATGGAGCTGGGCGCCAGTGGCTCTTGCCTGTAATCCTAGCTACTTAGGATATAGGATCACGGTTCAAAGCCAGCCCGGGCAGGAATGTCCATGAGACTCTTATCTCCAATTAACCATCAGAAAACTGAAGCGGTACTGTGGCTCAAGTGGTAGAGCACTTGCCCTGAGCTAAAGAGCTCAGGGACAGTGCCCAGGCCCTGAGTTCAAGCCCCATGACCAACAACAACAACAACAAAAAGAGTCTCATGGATCTCAGCCTCCTGCATAGCTAGGGTTACAGTCATGAGCCACTGGAGCCCAGCCGTTTTGGCTTGAGATGAGCTTGTTTTCCTTCACAGGTCAAGAGTACCCATGAGTCCTACCATCTGAGGGCAGCTCTAGGCCTGGCAGCTTCTTCCCCATCCCTGGGCAGGGAGGGCAACGTGGTGAAGGGGACACCCAGCATCCTGGGCAGAGCCTGGGCCCCGCGTCCCGGGACTGTGGTCAGCGGTCCACGGTCCACGCACTGCTCCCGTGTGAGTTTGTTTTGTGAAAGTCTTGTGAACTGGGCATTCCCTGTTCTAATGTTACATGTTTTTTCCAATAGTAACCATGATTCCTTCCAGTTTGCCTAGAAAACACTTGTCACTATGAACCGCCCCACTCGGTGTGGTAATAAATACATTCTTTCCTCTTGGGGAAAAAGGCACTTTCTCCTCCTGAGCCCAGGAGGGCTTGAAATCCTTCCTGGGGTGCCCTCTTGCTGCTCTGCCCTGAGCAGCTCCTTCCTGGGTCTTGTTATTTCAGGACAAATATGGTAAACTGTTTTCCCTCGGTTACTATAGAGAAGAGATTATTTGCCTTTCTTTCCAGGCTCCTGAAAATAATAGATTACATATTTGGGAGGTTCTTTTTTTTTTTTTTTTTTTTTTTAGATCTGGTTAATATGAGATAGAGGGGGTTGCTTTGGGGATGACATTGTTTGGTTTGGGAGGTATTCTCCCTGTTGCCCAGCAACAGGCGCTTGGAAACGGGAGTGGACTGCGTTGTCCCTGGCAACCGTTGTTACTCAGCAAACAATGAGGGCCGGGCAAACAGCGCCAAGATTGCAGACTCCAGGTTTTAATTGCACATCTGCATACATTTTCTGTGATCAGATTATGAGTGAGTTTGAATGGCCTGGGCAGGTGGAGGAGTCCACTGGGGGTCCACACGCAAGACAGCTTGGGCTGGGGTGCCTGCTCACTCTGCACACACCCTGAAGGCACTGCCGAAATAAACCTGTGTCCATTGACTCAGCTCCACACCGCTCCCAAGGGGGGATTCATTTTCCTCTTAAGTGGAATTTCTTTCCTGATCTAATTCCTCGTGTTTATAAAGTCATTACTTGGCCAGCCCCCTGCTGTCCATCACTGATGAATCTGCAGTTTCTGCAGGGTTTTTTTTAGCACCCTGCCTCATTCTTTCTGTTCAAATACATGAGAAAGGCAGACCTGAAGACTGGATTGCTTGATAGTGGAAGTACATGCGCGTGCACATAGGCATATGCGCGCACACACACACACACACACACACACACACACACACACACACACACACACACACACACACACACACACACACACACACACACACACACACACACACACACACAGTGGACCTGAATCTAGTACCTTCTTGTTCTGAGTCCCAGCTATTCCTGTTTGGCATATGCGCGCGCGCGCGCACACACACACACACACACACACACACACACACACACACACACACACACACACACACACACACACACACACACACACACACACACACACACACACACACACACACACACACACACACACACACACACACACACACACACACACACAGTGGACCTGAATCTAGTACCTTCTTGTTCTGAGTCCCAGCTATTCCTGTTTGGCAGCTGAGACCTGCAGTGACAGCTGGGTGTGTGGACTATGCATTTGAAGAGAAGATGTGTGTGTCCACTAACCAGGCAGTGCCCTGGCGTGGCCACTTGGCAGCCCCAGGTTGCTTCTTCCCACCCTCGGGTACCAGTTGTTTTCCAGGCTGGTTACTTAGGTAAACATGTCCCAGAGCTCCATTTGGGTGAGCTGACACCCCGCTTACCCTCGTCCCCCACGCCAGGGCTATAAATTGACAACTGTCCGCCTTGCAGCCTGGGTGGGGACTTCACCCTGCTGTCTTACCCCAAGTGCAGTCCCAGTAGTTGTCCCAGCAACCACAAGGTCGCCTTGACCCTAAACAGCCCTGGCCACAGGGCCAGCTAAGCACTGTGCCTTTGCCGGCAGGGCAGCTCACTTTCCTCGTGGAGCTCGAGGCCCCAAGTGTGTGGCCCATTTGTGGCAAAGCAGCTGTTCAAATGACATCTTGGAAAGTGTCGAACACATGTCCCAGCTCCCTTTTGCAGCTCATTTTATCACGGACGCTCTCTGTGTTATCTAGCAGATGAAAGGGAGGAGCCCTGGTATACAACACAAGTAAGGGCCAACAGCAGCCAGGGCTTTGGGGCGGAAGGGAGTCACCCCACCCACTTAAAGGCACCCCAGATTGATTAAAACCCCAGGACTCATAGTGTAGCCTGTGACAGTAGCTACAGAGTTGTGCTTAAAGATAATCCTTCCCAGAGCACTGCTCCTGTGCTCCCCAAAATTATGCTATGGCCAGCTGTGGGCATAAGCATTCCCTTCCCCAGAAAACAAACAGCCTTCCTTGCCACTTTCCTTCTCAGTTGGCCTCTTGACACTTTACCCATGGGTGTACTCCATCACTGCACACTTGGCATGGGCCAGGGTTATGGCCTCACCTGTCATGTGACTGATCTAGGCTTGATTTCTTTCTTTCTTTCTTCCTTTCTTCCTTTCTTTCTTTTTTTTTTTTTTGCCAGTCATGGGGCTTGAACTCTGGGCCTGGGCGCTGTCCCTCAGCTCTTCAGCTCAAGGCTAGCGCTCTACCACTTGAGCCACAGCGCCACCTCCAGCTTTTTTCTTTTTGCTTATGTGGTGCTGAGGAATCGAACCCAGGCCCTCATGCATGCAAGGTAAGAGCTCTACCATTGAGCCACCTTCCCAGCCCCCCACATTTGTATTTCTTCTGAGAACTGTTCTATTGGCTCACCTATTTATTAATTGGCTTATTTGTTCTCTAGCTGTTTAGTTGTTTGTGCTCTTTGTATGTCCTGGATATGAATCCTTTACCTGATGAATAGCTGGGGAGATGTTTCATTCCATGGGGTGTATCTTGGTCCTGGAGATTGTTTTCTTTTGCTGTACAGAAACTTTTGAATTCCATGCAGTCCATTTGCTCTTATTTCTAGACAGCTGCTGCCGCCAATAATAAGAATAATGGGATATGGATGTAAAAGTAGGACTGGGTAGGAGAGGGGCATGCAGGGGGGAGGGTCAGGAGAGAATACTGAGGGTGGAGAGGAGGGAGGGTCATTCCGTGTATCTGTATAGATAGGGGAGTACAGCCTAATGCAAAGGGGGAGAAGGGAGGGAAGGAAGGGCACATGTGGAGAGGTGAGTTGGTGCAGAGTTCACTGGGAGTGCGTGCAAACAGCACCATGAATACCCCATACTGCAGATATATCTGAACTCAGAAATTGAAAAAAAATAACAGCAGCCTTATAAAAGGTGAGATCAGGGAGCAAGCAGAGGGACCAGCATCGAAGCCAGGCCTACAAGTGACCTGAGTCACAGCCGAGTCGTGTGGTTAGTCGAGGATAGAGGTGGAGGCCGCCTGCTGCCCTGGTCCTGCTGGAGGGGGAAGGCTGGGGCAGAGAGCTGGGCCTTGGCTCCTCAAAGGGGACTGGTCAGTCAGGAAGCTACCCAAGGGGACAGCCTATGATAGGAACGAGGAGCATGGCTTGCCAAATTGTGAAAGGTGGCGTGTAGTGAGGTGGGGGGGGGCTTCTGCCCCAAGGGGTCCTACCCGGTGTTGGGGGTAATTGCCCTGGTCAGAACTATGGGAGCTGCTCTTGGCTTTAGGTGTAGGATGAGTGGCTTTGACCTGCACCTGCAAAGGACCAGAAACCCTCACCCCAAATGTCTCAGGGCCCCACCTGATCCAGACTACCCAGAGCCCTCTGTTCAGGCGCTCTGCATGCGTGGAGCTGTGTTTTGTGTTAAATGGGGGCGTGCTGGGCATTGCTATCTTCAAATCATGGGAAGGGAAGTTGGCTTGCAGAGGCTGGGTGTAGGCAGGGGCTCCCCAAATCATTTCACAAAGATGGAATCAGGGGATACAAGGTCTGTCAGGTGGAAAGAGTAGGGCTGTGGCTCAGACCCCCCAGCAATCCCAGGGGCTTATGGAGGGGGTGGGGTTGCAGAGTTAGTGGGCAGAGGATTCCCTTGGGATTTGTGGGATACCTCAGGGGCACCTAGGTCTGGGAATAGCAGGAGAGGGGCCTGGCTGGGTCATTTGAGGGTATAGTGATTGGTCACCACACCAAGAGGGACAGGGGACTAGGGGACCAGAAAGGTGCCACTGGAGGGGCCACCATGCACAGGTTTCTAACCACAACAGAGATCAAGTTCAGATGACCCGGAAGTGCCATGTAGAGACACAAGGTGAACAGTGACCCAAGGACGGACAGAGAAGCTCCAGAGGGGGGTGAAGATGCTGGAGTAGCCCGGCCCAACTGTGGAGCAAATGGAGAAGACTTGGCATCTTGCAGAGGCCGGGTTGGCGTGCCTGTGGACACTGTCCTGCTGAGTGATGGGTGCTCTCAAGGAGACAGATGGCTCTAGAATTTTCTAGAAGGGGGAAAGCAGCCTTTTTTTTTTTTGTAAATGTTCTGGGCTTTGGCTATCTCTGTTGCCTCTGGGCACCCCATACAGTGTGATCTGCAAGGGGGCTCTGGGGCGCTAGGAAGAGAGGGAGACATGGGGACCCGAGGTGGAGGAGGGAGGAGGCGAGGAGACAGAATAGACGCCAAGAGGGGCACTGGAAAGCAGGTGAGAGAGCAGGAGGGATGCTGTGGAGGAGAAAGGCAGTGTTTGGAGTCCCTCCCCTATGTGTAAGGATGAAGGCGTGCTGCGCAGCACGGGTTCCTCTTGTGGGGAGGGGTCGAGGTCTTCCTGCAGAAGAGTCTCTGCAGAGACCCCCACCAGCTTCAGGGGGCTTGGCACCGTTCCACTCCTGTTCACAGCGTCAAGTGTGGTTGCTGGTATGTGTGTGCATGTGTGCATGTACATGTGCATACATGCACATTTAGTGTCTACATGCCTGTGTGTGCATGCATGTATATTTTGTTTGTATGTGAACATGCATGCACACGATGTATACATTACATGTTTGTATGTGAGTGTACATGTGCATTGTGTGTGTTTGTATGGGTGTGAGCACACGTGCACTGTGGTTGTGGGTATGTGTGTGTCTCTGATATTTCTCCCTCTGCCTCTTTGGGGACAAAGTATGCTGGGGAATCAGCCTCCGGCATTGCTTCACCTGAGATGGGAAGCTGGAGGGCACCCCAGTTCAGACAGAATTTATGCTTGTTGGAAACTAAGTTGCTTGAGTTCTAAGAAGAGGAACAAAAAGCTGATTCCTAGTTTAAAAAAGAAATCATGTAACCTGGGCCCTGGTGGCTCATGCCTGTAATCCTAGCTACTCAAGAGGCAAGAAATGAATCACCGAAAAGCCGGAAATGGAGCTGTGGCTCAAGTAGTAGAGCACCAGCCTTGAGCAAAAAAGCTCAGAGACAATGTCCAGGCCTGGAGTTTAATCACATGGCTTCAAGACAGGACCAGCAAGGGGTTGAGGGCTGGAAACCATTGAGTTGCCCTTCTTCCTGCCCTTGGCACTTCACGGGCGTAGTCCACCCTTCTCAGACACCACGTGTCCATTCACAATACTGGGCCATGCCTGGCACAACTATGCCAAGGCATTCTTGGCATGGAGTGGTGGAGGCCAGGGACACTGCTCAGCCCCCGCAGTGCCCAGAACGCCACTCAGAAGAGGGGCTGGGAAGGTAGCTCAATGTTAGAGCACTTGCCTTGCATGCATGAGGCCCTGGGTTCGATTCCCCAGCACCACATAAGCAAAAAAAAAAAAAAAAAAAAAAAAAAAGATTAATCAGGCATATGGTATGGAGGCTACACCTTGCATTTGTAACCTGGGAACCTTGCCATGGCCAGGGAATGACCTGGCATTGGGAGGTGGGAGTCCACCTCCAGCCAGAGGACACAGTCTCAGTCATGCATCCCAGGTCCTAAGCCAGCCCTCAGCTTGCAGAGTGCTGAGATAAGGACCCCACAGGATTTTCCTGGTCACCACCATGACCCTGTGACCAGCTCCGTGTTCCCAGCCTGTTCCCTCTGTTCAGAATAAACAGTGTGGTTAGGACAGGCGAGGCTCCCAGTGCAGAAGCTAGCCTGCCACCAGGGCTGAGCTCCAGCCTCCTCATCCAGTGCTCTTAACACCCAAGCCATCCTGCTGCGAGGGGCAGCGGGCAGCGCCACCTGGCGGGCACAGGGCAGGATAGAAGAGAGACAGCAGTGAGTCAGGCAGGGCCAGGAACGGGGCCCAGAAGTGCTCCCTGCGGCTGCACTTCCTGTCCAGACCTTGCTGGTTGCCAGGCAACGGGAGTGTTTTCCTGAAAACAACGGGCTCTTCCCTTTGTGCCCTGGGCAGTCAGTCATTCCAGAGGCCCTAGCCCAGGCCCGCCCTTTGCTTCGCATTTGAAGCACGCACTAGTGACTCCAAAAGGTCAAGTTCAAGGTCAAATGCAGTTTCAAAGATTACAAAGGCTGGTGCAGCCTTGCTGTGGGAGTCCCGTGCTGATTCTGCATTTCCTGCTTTATTTCTGTCCACCCTCATCTCTGGCCAGACCACAATTCCATCACACTTCGTTTATAAACAACACTCCTGGCCTGTGAGAAGGACCACCAGGACACAATCTGTGTCCACAGCCCCTCTCCTTTTCATTGGCAGTCCTGGGTACCCTAGAGCCCATCTGAGGGGATGCGGGGGCAGGAGGGGGGGAGAGGAGGAGAGGAAGACTGCCTGTCTGCTCATCAGGGGAGAGGGGAAATCACAAGAGTGTGACAAAGCTGGCTCAGGTCCTGCCTATGAGCCCCATCCCCGGACAAGTTCAGGTTCAGGATTGAGACACATCTACTCACATCATCATTTCTGAACCCTCAGCATCACCAGCCATGAGCTGTGGAGGCACAGTGAGCAGGACTGTGTGCCCCAAAGCCCACCTGACAGAGCAACTGACGGGCAGGTGGGCGTAGACAGGTGGACATGCTGGCAGAGAGTGGGTGGAGGGCCGGCTGTGAAGAGCAGTGCGGTGAGTTTGCTTAGCTTTTTCTCACATACAGTTCCATACATGCACAAAGTGAACCCCCTGTGGCATCCCCTTGGTCCCCTCTCCCCACAACATCCATCCTTCACTCTGGATTCTCAACAGGTTTTCAGTTGCTAAAATGTAGACACAGCAAATGTACAGATCACGGCTGGCTGGCTTTGACAAATGGTAGTCTGTGTGACCCACACCCTAATATAAGAAGTGACCATCTCCCCAGAAAAGCGGCCCCCAATGTGAAAGCTGTGTCCACCCCACATCTGCCCTCTGGATGGATGTGAGCTGTCACCGTGTGTCCTTCAGTGCCATCCCACCGCATGAACGAGCCGGTTCCCCACAGCCTGGTTTCTTTGTAGAGGGTTGACTTAGGGATTAAAGCGCATCTTGGGGTTATGCAGTCTAGACTCCTGCTCCGGAGGAGGGGCCTGTGCTGTTTCTACTTTGGGCTCTTGTGAACAGAACTTCCACACGCATGCCTGTGCCTGTCTGTGGGCAGCAAGTCCAGTCTCGTGGAGAGATTCCTGGGAGGGGCACTGGGGGCCAGGGTAGCATAGCTGTTCAGAAAACTGCTGGCCGGTTTCCGGAATGGCCCATTGGTTCACAGCCAGAGCCAGCGGGCAGGGCGGTGAAGGGCAACACCCCGACAACTAGGTGTTGGCAGGCTTACCCTGTGCAGGGGTGCGAGGCGTGTCTCCTGTCACAATTCCCATTTCCCTAGCGAGCAATGCGAGAGGGGCTGCTTCGTGTGAGCAGGGGCGGGGCCAGTCTGTGCAAGGGGCGGGGCTCTGAGCAGGGGCGGGGCCAATCTGTGTGAGGGGCGGGGCTCTGAGCAGAGGCGGGGCCAGTCTGTGCGAAGGGAGGGGCTCTGAGCAGGGGCGGGGCTAATCTGTGTGAGGGGAAGGGCTCATGTGAGCCAGGGGGTGGGACTAGTCTATGCGAGGGGAGGAGCTCATGTAAACCAGGGGGTGGGGCTAACCCATGCGAAGGGAGTGGCTTCTGTGGGCAGGGGCGGGGCTAATTCATGTGAGGGCGTGGCTCCTGTGGGCAGGGGCGGGCTGCTTCTTGTGCTCTGCCGCATCCAGGTATGCTTCTTCGTGGAATGCCTGTTGGCGCTTTCCACCCATTTTCTTATTGGGTTGTTTATCTTAGTAATTGTAGGCACAATTACACACTGTGGTAAGAGCCCTTTATAGGCTGCATGTTTTCCCAGACTGTGGCTCACCTGGCCATGATCTCCGAGTATCTTAACATGAGCAGCGGTTTTTATGATCACGTGTTGAAATGTTACTTTTCAAGTTTTTTTTCTTCTTTGTTTTAGGTCCAGGATTGGGACTTGAACTCTGTACCTGATGCTTTCATTCACTGGCTAGTGCCAATGGTTGAAGCCTCCAACTCCGTTTTTTTTTTGTTAAATTTCTTTATGCATATTTCTTTGTGTCCTGTCTAGAAAACCCTTTGCTCACCCCCTCTTTTCCCCTCTCAGAAGTTTTTTTTGTGTAAGTGTGATGTGCAGTGCAGCCTGAGGTAGCGGTAAAGTTTATCACCAGCACTTTTGTGTGGAGGACTTCCCTTCTCTGGTTGCCTTGACTTCTTTGTCAAAATCCATTGAGGAAGAAAGAAGGGTTCATTAGAAGAAAAAAAGTGAACTGGCAAATTCAGTACAGGTTCTACTGGCTGTCCACTGCTAGACTTAACTATCCATGTTCCACTGGTGATTTTACATACATGCTCATCAGAGACATCATCTAAATACTTCCATGAAGGATCTTTATCAAACTTCTTCTCAGGGCTGGAAATGTGGGTTAGTGGTAGAGTGCTTGCCTAAACATGCATGAAGCCCTAGGTTTGATTCCTCAGTACCACATACACAGAAAAAGCCAGAAGGGGTGCTTCGGCTTAAGTAGTAGAGTGCTAGCCTTGAGGAAAAGAAGCTCAGGGACAGTGCCCAGGCCTTGAGTCAAGCCCCAGGGCTGGCAAAACAACCCCCCAAACAAACAAACAAAAAACAACTTCGGTTTGGTATCTACCAAGTTCGAATACAAGTGGTTTCTTTTTCCATTTTCTTATGGAATTTACTCGTTCCTTCTCAGTATTTGCTAACATTCACCAGTGAACTGTCTGCAGCCATAGTTTTCTTTGTAGCAAGTTTTCCAATAATTTAGTTAATTTTTGTTAAATATATAACATTCATCTGAGCGCTGGTGGCTCACGCCTGTAATCCTAACTACTCAGGAGGCTGAGATCTGAGGATCATGGTTCAAAGCCATCCTGGCAGGAAACTCTGTGAGACTCTTACCTCCAATAAAAAGAAAAAAAGAAAAAAAACAGGAGAAAACCAGAAATGGTGCTGTGGCTGAAGTAGTAGAGCACTAGCCTTGAGCTGAAGAGTACAGGGAGAGTGCCCAGGCCCAGAGTTCAAGCTCCATGATTGACAAATAAATCAAAACAAAACAAAAAATATATTTGACATTCACATTTTCTTTTTCATTTTTTGAATATTGGAATATGTTGTGTTTTTATTTATTTTTTATTTTTTTGTCAGTTGTGGGGCTTGAATTCTGGGCCTGGGCACTGTCCCTCAGCTCTTTAGCTCAAAGCAAACACTCTACCACTTGAGTCACAGTGCCATTTCTGGTTTTCTAGTGGTTAATTTCACATAAGAGTCTCATGGACTTTCCTTGGGCCAGCTTTGAACCTCAATCCGCAGATTTCAGCCTCTTGAGTAACTAGGATTACAGGCATGAGCCACCGACGCCTGGCTTATATTGTGTTTTTATAAAAAGGACTCATATGTTGGTGCAGTGAGTTGTGCCTGTAATCCCAGCTACTCAGGAGGTGAAAATTGGGAGGATTGAAGTTTGTGGCAAAAAGTGAGACCCCCACTCAATAAAAAGCAGGACATTGCCAGGTGCCGGTGACTCATGCCTGTAATCCTAGCTATTCAGGAGGCTGAGATCTGAGGATCTCGGTTCAAAG
>NW_027205217.1:0-16822 GCF_024711535.1 Dipodomys merriami
CCAGCTTAACAGGCCCATATCAAGCATTGAAATAGAAACAGCAATAAGAGACCTCCCAGCTAAGAAAAGTCCAGGACCAGATGGTTTTACAGCGGAATTTTACAAGGCCTTCAAAGCAGAGCTCACACCAATACTCCTCCAACTCTTCAATGAAATTGAAAGAGAAAGCTCACTACCGAACACATTCTATGAAGCCATCATAACCCTCATCCCAAAACCAGGCAGGGACTCATCAAAGAAAGAGAACTATAGACCCATTTCTTTGATGAACATTGATGCAAAACTTCTCAACAAAATTTTGGCCAATCGACTTCAACAATTCATCCAAAAAATCATACACCATGATCAAACAGGATTCATTTCAGGGATGCAAAGCTGGTTCAATATACGCAAATCAATTAATATTATTCATCACATCAACAGGAGCAAGAATAAGAACCACATGGTTATCTCAATAGATGCAGAAAAAGCATTTGACAAGATCCAACACCCCTTTATGATGAAGGTTCTGGAAAAATTAGGAATCCATGGAACATTCCTCAATACAATAAAGGCTGTATATGACAAACCTACAGCCAGCATTATACTCAATGGTGAAAAACTAAAGCCATTTCCTCTTAACTCAGGAACAAGACAAGGATGCCCACTCTCTCCACTTCTCTTCAATCTAGTATTAGAATGCCTAGCTACAGCAATAAGACAAGATGCAGACATAAAGGGGATCCAAATAGGGAAAGAAGAAATAAAACTCTCCCTCTTTGCAGATGACATGATCTTGTATTTAAAGAATCCCATAGACTCCACTCCCAAATTACTCAAGCTGATTCAAAACTTTGGCAAAGTAGCAGGTTATAAAATTAACCCCCCAAAATCAATGGCTTTTCTATATGCCAACAATGAGAAAAGTGTGGCTGAAATTAGGAAAGCAACTCCATTTGTAATAGCCCCACAAAAAATAAAATACCTAGGAATTAACTTAACCAAAGAAGTGAAGGACCTCTATGATGAAAACTTTAAAATCTTGAAAAAGGAAATCAACACAGAACTTAAAAAATGGCAAAACCTCCCATGCTCCTGGATTGGCAAGATTAACATCGTGAAAATGGCAATACTTCCCAAGGCTATCTACAAATTCAACGCGATACCTATCAAAATTCCACCCTCATTCTTCAAGGAAATAGAGGAGGCAATCCAAAAATTCATATGGAACAATAAAAGACCCCGAATAGCAAAAACGCTCCTCAACGGAAAGAACACTGCTGGAGGAATATCAATACCAAATTTCAAACTCTACTATAAAGCCATAGTAATCAAAACAGCTTGGTATTGGCATAAGAACAGACCTCAGGACCAATGGAATAGAATTGAAAACCCAGAAATGAACCTACAGACCTATAGCCATCTAATCTTCGATAAGGAAGCTAAAACAATAGAATGGAAGAAAGACAGCCTCTTCAGTAAATGGTGCTGGCAAAATTGGTTAACTACATGTAGAAAACTAAAGCTAGATCCTTATATATCACCCTGCACCAGAATCAACTCCAAATGGATCAAAGATCTTGAACTCAAAGCAGACACTCTGAAAACATTACAGGATGGAATAGGAGAAACCCTAGGTCTCCTTGGCTCAGGTCGAAATTTTCTGAATAGAGACCCGGAAGCACAACAAATCAAAGAAAGGTTGGACAAATGGGATTGCATAAGATTGCAGAGCTTCTGCAGGGCAAATGACATAGCTGGCAAGATCAATAGAAAGCCCACCGATTGGGAGAAGATCTTTACTAGCCATACAACGGACAAGGGTCTCATATCTAAAATATACTTGGAACTCAAAAAATTAAACCACCCAACAACAAATCCTCAAAGAAACAACTGCCCAATAAATAAGTGGGCGAAAGACTTAAAGAGAAGCTTCTCTGAAGAAGAAAGAAGGATGGCCAATAGACACATGAAGAAATGTTCAACATCCCTAGCCATAAAAGAAATGCAAATCAAAACAACATTGAGATATCACCTCACTCCAGTTAGAACAGCAAAATCAAGAACTCTAACAACAACAGATGCTGGAGGGGATGTGGACAGAAAGGAACACGCATGCGTGGGGGTGAAAGGGCACCCACTCATCTCAGGGGGTGGGGAAGCACGTTGACTCTCAATGAAAACCACATGCTGTAGGTTCCCACCCCAATTTAGAAGACCATTTCTGTTCAGTGCTGGATCATTCCATCTCAGAAAGCATTCTGGCCTCTGGTTGTCTTAAAGTCACAGTGCTAGTAAGAACGTGATCCAATGAGTTGTGGCATCTAAGTCAGATATTTTCTCTCTAGCAGTCAGGTAATAGGGATCAAAACATGATGTTCCTTCTCCATCACGATCAGAAATCACACCTACTTTTTTAGCACATCAAGGAAAACAAAGCCCATGATTCACCCAAAAAGTGATTCACAGATGATTTTTCTCCAAGTTGAAGAAAATAGTAAGGATTATATGGTCTCTGATATACTCGTGAGTACCGTATAGGTACCAAGTTTCTTCAGTTGAAATAAGTTTAGATACCTTTTCCCAATTACTCCTGTAACACATGGTATAGTAGGAAAGATATTAAGAAGATCTGTAGTATGGATTCGTTTTTCTTTTTTAATTTTATTTTATTGTAAAGATGCTGTACAGAGGGGTTACAGTTACATGAATAAGGTTATGAACACATTTCTTGTCTTGTTTCGTTTTTCCCCTAACATCCCTTCCCTCCTTCCTTCCCCCAATCTTTCCTCCCCCACTCCTACCCCCCAAGGTTGTAAAGTTCATTTCCAGCATACTGTCTTGTGAGTGTCATTGTTGCAATGGGTCATCCTGTGTCCTTATTGCACTTTGTTATTCCCCTTCCCCTCCCCAAATTAGATAAATGTATATACAAAGGCAGGGTACCAAAATCAAATACAGTAACAACAGGGGATACGCATAGGAGGAAGAACATACAAAAGAAACAAAAAAAATCACATAGTACATTAAAAACAATAACAAAGAAAAACCTCTTATGTCCTTATCTTGGGGGTCATTTCGCTTAGCATCATGTTATATGGTCATATGTACATAGCTTTTGAGCTTGTCTGCTCATCTGATAAGATTATTGCAAATAAAGGAAACCATGGGACCTATGTTTCTTTGGGCCTGGCTTACTTCACTTAATATGGTTTTCCCAAGTCTTTCTATTTCCTAACAAATGGGGCAGTGTCATTCTTTCTGATGGAAGCATAGAATTCCATACTGCTTTCCAGAGTGGCTGAACAAGTTTACACTCCCACCAACAGTGCAGTAGGGTTCCCTTTTGGCCATATCCCCTCCAGCATCTGTTGTTATTAAATGCTGGATTTGTTTTATGAGCCACAAGTTAGTAAAAGAATTTACCAAGACAGAAGCATAGGAAAAACAAAGGTTTATTAAAGACATCATTAAAAAAAAAAAAGACCAGTTACTAAACATAGGATATAGCAGTTGCAGCTATGCCAGAACTGAGTTGAAGACAGACTTTCGTAGGTTTTGTAGGGGTGGGGGTAGAGGAGATTGCTGATTGGCTCTTTTTTTTCAGGTTTTTTTTTTTTTTGGTAGGTCTTACTGATAGGTACTTTTTCTTTGAGCCTGGGTCTAATTAGGTGCTCAGGAACATATAAACAGCTTAGGCTTTTACTTCCACATCCCTGATGGCCTGTTTCACTCCACTAACATCTATTCAATAGTTTCCTTCGCATTTGTTTTTCTTTCACAGTATATATATATATATATATATATATTTTTTTTTTTTTTTTTTTTTTTTTGGTCCGGTCGTGGGGCCTGAACTCTGGGCCTGGGCGCTGTCCCTCAGCTCTTCAGCTCAAGGCTAGCACTCTACCACTTGAGCCACAGCGCCACTTGCGGCTTTTTTCTTTTTGCTTATGTGGTGCTGGGGAATCGAACCCAGGGCCTCAGGCATGCAAGGCAAGCGCTCTACCACTGAGCCACCTTACAGTATAATTTAAATGGCTGTGAAGTATTTACTGTTGGACATTTAAGTTATTTCTAGTTTTTTCCTGTTAGAAATAGCATCAGTAGTAGAAGTTCTTTTGCATAAACCACAATGTATCTTTCAATATTATCTCCTTAAAATGAATTCCTTGAGGCAGACAAGGTCAGAGAATTGGAATGTTTTTAAGTTTTTTGTTTATTTAAACAAGTTGCCTATCAAAAGCTGTCCACATCTTAAAGTGTGCCCTATTCCCTGTCTCTTTTCCAATGGTAGACATTTCCTTCCTTTATCAAATGACTAGATAGGGTCGGAAGCTAATTATTTACTAAGAAAATAAACATTCTGTTGTATGTTTTGGGGTATTTGTTAAGTATTTTGAAACTTCTATCCATTTTTATGTTTTGATATTTATCTTTTTCCTATTAACCTGTAAGAGTTTTTGTTGTTATTATTGTTGTTTTCTTTATTTATTTTTATTGTAACGATACTGTACAAAGGGCTTACAGTTACATGAGTAATTTAATGAGTACATTTCCTATTGAGCATTGCTTTTCCCCTACTACGTAACTCCACCCTTCCCCAGCCCCCTGAAGTGTCTTGTACATCTCATTATTACAATGGGTCAACCTGTATCCTTGTTTCAGCATTTTGTTATTTCCCTTCCCCTCCCCAAATTAGAAAAATGTGTCTAAAAGATTCAAGACACCGAAATCAAATACATTGACAATGGGGGTTGTACCATAGGGGAAGAACATACAAAAGAACCAAAAAAAAAATTGCATAGTACATTAAAAACAACAGCGACAAAGAAAAAAGCCTCTTGTGTTGTTTTCTTATGTTAAGAATTTGTTGCACATTAAAAATATTAATCTTTTGTGTACCAAATATTTCTTCCAGGCCACCATAACTTTCTAGCATTTCTACTAACATTTCTAATATTTTTGTTTTTGTTTGTTTTTCTGTTTTATAGTACTTACAATTCATATGCCTTTTCATAAGTTGTTTGTTTGAGGTTTTGTTTGTCTGTTCGTTTGTTAAATTCAGGGCCTCATACTTACTGGTGCTCTACCAAGAGCTGGTGCCCTACCACTTACTTGAACTATACCTCCAGTCCAATTTATTATTATTATTATTATTATTATTATTATTATTATTATTATTATTATGTAGTTTACAAAAGGGTTATAATTCCAAGTCAGGTTATAAGTACAATGCTTCTTGGTCAGTATCACTCCTTCCTTTGTTCTCTATCATTTTCTCCCTCCCATTCCTACCCTCAAGTTATATACATTTGCTCATCCTTCCTCCCTCCATTCCTGTGACCCCTTTAGCCCACTGTCCCAAAACATGTATCCCCTTCCCGCTATTTGTTCAGAGGAATTATGCTTTAGGATTCCTCCCCTAAGTATACCCACCTTTAGTCAGTTTGTGGGTATATCTCGGCCTTATTGTTTGCTGGTTATTTTTAAGATACAGTTTTGTGAAGTTTTCTACCCCAACCATCCTCAACATTCATACTTCTGCTCTCAGCCTCTGGAATATCCAGTTACAGGTGCAAGCCTACATATGAGAGGTAAGAAAATTTCTGTATATACCTTAATATTCACTGGTGGCTCCAGGCACACTACGAGTGACTTGAGCATCATGCTTGCTATACACAGGAGTCTGCAGTGGTTCTAGAATCCAAACACACAATCTGCAGAAGACTGAAAACGAAAAGAAAAAATGCCTCTGAAGCTAACTCTCAAGCTTCTACCTGGACAAGTTGATTTCTGATCCTTATGTAACAATCTGCTTTTGTAAAGGAGCAGACAAGACCTAAGTCTCTGTCACCATTACTCAACTCTGCCTGCTACTCTGAAAGCAGTCATAAAAATGACACAAATACAGTGATTTTGTCCAAATAAAACTTCATTTACAAAAACATTGCAAATTTGAATTTCATATAATTTTCATGCTCGATGAAACATTTTTCTTCTTTTGCTATCTTCCAAACTTGTAAAAATATAACACCCTTCTCAGCTCACAGACAGTATAAAATCAAGCAATGGGTCAGAGATATTCCTTGAGTATCGGTGTTCCAATCTTTAATGCCAAGTGAATTCTGGGTCCACACATATCTGCTGAAGAAGCCTGAAGAAGAAATAACATGAACAGGAAAGATGTGAGCCATTTCCAAGCATTAAAAGTCAAGACATGGTTCCACCATAATGTATCTTGCCTGATTGCTAGAAACATTCTTACTGGTTTTCCTGGACCCCAAAAGGAAGATACATGGCTCAGGGCCACAGCTGCTCTACAACAAACATGAAATAACCTGCATTAAACACTATTGAGAAGTAAGCCCGTATTGATATGAGCTACTAACATTTAGGGATCATCTTACTATTACATATATCTTAGCTTCTGCTGAGATGCCCACCTGCACAGACAAGTTTGTATTTGTATTTGCTGGAATCCTGGAGGCATTTCAATTTAAAGTCATCTGAGCTTGCTTCTTCACCAATAAATTTGCAATCCTATAGATATCTCCACAAAATTGTTATAAGAATAAAAACGAGATAATATACATGAAAAATGCTTTACAAATTGTACAGCACTATAGACAGATTTTATTACTTTTATTATCAAAGAGCCATAAAATAAGACAAATTTACACAATATTGTACTATACAAGCGAAAGGTACCATGGGGAAAAAGCGGCTATATTAGTAACTAAAGTCACAGAAGTCTTCAAAAGAAAACGCCATTCATAGTAGATATTGAAAGTCATGGATACTAATAGAAGCATGCTCGCAGGTATGGGCATACAGCCCTGCCTTGGCACAGGCTGGAATTTCCTTTATCCCTGGCCTTGTTAGAGACACCGAGACTGGTATCTGTTCATTACATTTTGAGAAAGAAAAGAGTTCTATTAAGGCAGAAGACTCTGAATGTTCATTCTGAAATCTGATGTTATATTTCAAATTATTTCATTTCAACTCAGAATGAAGGCAGCCCAGAGGAATTAGCTACATAATTGCTCTTTTAACAGTCCTGGCTACCCTTTGCACATTTAATTATTCCATAATTACTCACACTTACGGCCCAGTATGGAAATTATATGTGGACTATCGATCTTGATGATGAATATAAAAGAAAAGCAGCCATTACTCTCTGTCCCCAGAAGGTCTCCTCACTTGGAGTGAGGACAAACAGCTCTCCCTGGGCAGTAAGGAAGTTGAGGACAGGCCTGGAGGCCAAGAAGTATTGAAGTTATGAGCTTGGAGACCTCACCAAGGGGAAAAGGTACAAAATGCTTACCTTTTCCCAGAAATATTTCACCTCTGCTGCACTTCTGCTCTATCTTACTGAGACTCACAAATCACAAATGTTCCCTGAGTTATCCATGCCTACTCCCCTCCTCCCTCTACCTCTCCCTTCCTCCTTCTTTCCCTCCCCCTTCTCTCCCTCCCTCCCTCCCTCTTCCCTTCCCTCCTTCCCTCCTTCCCTTCTAGAGAAAGCTGGAAGATTTTAGGACACAGATTTGTATTATCACTTAGAGTCTTGCAAAATTCAAACTTTACTGAAGTCAGAAGTACTGCAGCATTCTTTTCAGCTTTCTTTCACCCTGTATAAAAGTTAGCATGGGCCAGGCTCAGGTGGCTTTCATCTGAAATCCTAGCTACTCAGGAGGCTGAGATCTGAGGATCATCGTTCAAAGTCAGCCCAGGCAGGAAAGGCTGTGAGATTCTTGTCTCCAACTCCACAAAAAGAAGGAGGAGGAGGAAAAGAAAGAGGAGGAAGGAGAGGAAAGAAGAGGAGGAGGAAGAAGGGGAGGAGGAGGAAGAAGAGGAGGAGGAGGAGGAGGAGGAAAGAGGAAGCCAGAAGTAGGGCTGTGGCTCAAGTGTTAGAACACTAACCTTGAGCAAAAAAATACTCAGGGACAGTGCCCAGGTCTTGACTTCAAACCCCAGGACTACAAGACTGGCAACAACAAAAAAAGAGTAAGCATAGGTTTAGGCCGGGTGCTGGTGGCTCATGCCTGTAATTCTAGCTACTCAGGAGGCTGAGATCTGAGGACAACAAAAAAAGAGTAAGCATAGGTTTAAAAATCTATGGAACCACCCACAACCAGACTCAAAGTCAGTGTTGACATCACTTTATTTCACCATTATGTCTTCATTTGGGCTTTTAACTTCCGAATCATCGTTCTGTTTAATGGCAAAGACAACCAGTAGCCATCCCAGAGGCTTCCCCATCATCCATCATGCTGGAAAGAAAGGGAAAGGCCTGCTCATAGTCCCCACTTGCAACAAGAACACGAAGTATATGTGACTCTAAAATCTAATTGTGTTTTACAGAATAATCCACAAAGACTAGAGATCAAGATGTCATAAACGAAGGAGCTGTCAGCTTACATTGAGTATTAAATTGCAGACCCCAGCCATTCTAAGAGATGCCATGAGCATCCGGATTGCCCGTGAAGTGTACCACTTACTGCTTTTGTGATTCTCTGAAGAGTCAGCAAGTGTAAAACAAAGCTCTCAACCCCTTATTACTCAGTGTCTCTGACTGAGGGACCATTAGGCTCATACAAAAGCCTCTTCCCTCCTGAAACCAGTTAGGGAACAAGATGGATAGCTAAGCCATTAAGAAAGAGCACAAGACTTGAGTGCAGTGCAAAGCAACTTCAAGGTTGTGCTAGCTTAAACAGCCCAGGAGCAGTTTCCTGACAAGAGGGAACTCACTATGGTTTGTAATGCCCAGGACCGTCTGCGTAGAAGGCAGGACCTGTTCCAAGGCCTTATGGACTTTTCTTCTTTTATTGCCTTTGTGAGGAAATAGGCAGACACCATTCCCAAATGAAATGTCTAGTATACAAGTCTTAGAGAAAGGCTATGCCCAGGGAACTCAGAGATAGTGTGAGCTGCTGTACCTGAGACCCTAAGCTCAACACCATAAACTTCTGTTGTTATAGCCCTAGATGTGTCAGAAAAGATAAAATTGAAAATATATGCTGGGGAACAGGGGGTATGGCTCAAGTGGTAGAGTGCCAGTCATGAGTAAAAACCACTGAGCAAGCTGAAAAGGTTCTAAGTTCAGCAATAAAGAATAATTTTTTTTAAACTCTGGGTGCTGGTGGTTCAGCCTGAAATTCTAGCTACTCAAGGAGCTGAGATCTGAGTTTTCAGGTTAATAGCCAGCCCAGACAAGAAAGCCCATGAGACATTTATCCCATTAACCAGCAACCAGCCAACTGTGGCTCAAATGGTAAAAATGAAAGAGCTAAAGGAAATATCCACACCCTGAATTCAAGCCCCAATACTGAATTAGAGAGAGAGAGAGACAGACAGAGAGACAGAGAGAGAGAGAGAGAGAGAGAGAGAGAGAGAGAGAGAGAGAGAGAGAGAGAGAGAGAGAGAGAGAGAGAGAGAGAAAACCGGTTGAGACCAAAATCTGAAGAGCCTAGAATGATGGATGATGATGTCACATACAGCCTAGGTATGAGTAGCTAGCATGACCCTCAGCTTGCACCTGCAAAAGAGATCAGGGTATGATCTCAATCTGCTTTTCAGCTTTTAAAATAGAGGTTATAATAGTAATCCACAGAATTGTTTCAGAAATAAAAAGACGGTGTGTATGTGTATGTTTTAAAAAAGGGGGGTTGGACAAGTGAGTTCTAGGAATAGGATAGTTATCATTTTTGGTAACATTTCTTCCTCCTTGTTGAGGAGAGGTTTCATGGCCTGTGAGCAAGGCTAAACACACATATTTAATCATTCTTTGGATTTCATTGTGATCTCTTTGTCCCTCATGGCTAGAAATCGCCTCCTGACTATGCTCCAAGCAGAAAGAATGTATGGGAAGACTAACAGGCCTTAGCTGTGGGTTCTGGTGAGCCTTGTCCCAGTGGGAAGCCTGGGCCTTCCCCTGGCACCAGGCATGGTGACCAGATACGGTGATTGAGCTGGACATCCTCTGAAACAAATCGGAAACTTTTTCTGAAGGGGAAAAAGGCTGAACTTCCACAGTATAAATATTACTAGATGGCCTCGGGCTTCGATGCCATTCACAAACGCCTCAAGCTGCACGCTTGCAATTTGTGACATTTACCAGAGCCCCTGGAGAGAACTTCAGTCCTGCCTGCACTCCAGAGCTAAATATTAGCCTCCTTGTATTAATGAGGCCGAGGAAGGGGAGAGGAAGAAGAGAGAGATCATTTGAGTGAATTTGCTTGTTAACTCTCAGTCCATTCTTTCCCATTCTCTCCTCCCTACCCCCTCCTTACTCTGATGAGAGCTAGAAGCTTTCAAGACAAGGATTGAATGTATCCCCATCACTAAGCCCCAGTACCAGGGCTAGAAGCTCTCTTATTACCCCAAGTGTCCTGTATTACATAGCCCTCAGGGCCAGAGCAAAGCTAGAAAGGGAAGATAGGAAGGCATACACGGAGTAGGCAGGGCACAGTACAGGCCACTGTGCCCGCTGGACACACCAGACCTCCCTCCCCCAACTCTCCATCTATCCCTAATCAGGTGTGGCTCTGCTGTAGAGTTATTGTGGGTTTGGTTGGTTGGTTGTTGTTGTTGTTGTTGATTGTTTGCTTTTTGTGGTCATGGGGCTTGAACTCAAAGCCTGGCCACTGTCCCTGAGCTTTGTTGCTCAAGGCTAGTGCTCTACCACTTTGAGCCACAGCACCACTTCTGGTTTTCTGGTGGTTAATTGGAGATAAGAGTCTCACAGCCTTTCCTACTTGGGCTGGCTTTGATCCTCAGATCTCAGATTTCAGCCTCCCGAATAGCTAGGATTATAAGCATGAGCCACCAGCTCCTGGCTGCAATTTTGTGACTGCCTGTAAAGGAGGATCTGTCTTTATTCCAAGACAATCCAGCCAAGGGCCACATCTGGACAGGAAAACTGTTTTTTTGAATAAGCACTATCCTGCCTCCTTCCCTTCCTTAGTACTGGCCTTCTCTTTATCAGGACAGTTACCTTTTCCAAGCCCAGGCCTATCAGATTCAGCAAAAATGAAAACATTTTAATACAAGTATCTTCTGTGCAATATTTTAGATTGATATACTAAAAATAAAATAAAATTGAAATTCAAATTTGATTAGGTATCCTGCCTCTTGGTGCTGAGACTGGAATCCAGGACCTCATGCAAGATAAACATGTTGCTCCCCAACAGAGCTACACCTCAGCTCCCAAACTTGTGGAAAGCTAAAAGTCTTCTGGCAAAAAAAAAGGCTTACCCCAAAGCATTATATATGAAACAGAGAAGAGTAGAGCTGCCTGGCTTGGGGCAGAGGTGGGAAGCTAGCGAGATCTTTCTTCCCACATTTTGCTAAGGCCAGGTCTCCTCTGGACTTTGTTTCAAAGCCAAGAGAGGGAATTGTCTCCTCATCCTTCCGTCTCTACCATCCTATGCTTCTGTCTTTTGTTGAGACAAACAAAATCCCAACAAAGGCCGGGGCTACGCCTTGACACTCTGCCATCAGCATTCTTCCATGGGCACTGATATTGAAGAAGTACAGAGGTTTGGGTCACCTCCAACACCTATCACAGGTTGCAATCTGGGTCCCATGGGCCCATGTCCCAGAGACTATCCAGCTCAGCTCTGAGAAGTAATGGAGAACGCATCGGTTCTGAGACCAATACTCTCACTCTCCCACCAGCTGACCCTGGAACTCCCCTTCTCTGTGTACCAATCACTTGATAATAGTTAAGATAATAATTAAGATAATGTTCATCGAAGCATCATGAATGAAAGAAAGCAAACCTCTGTGTAACCCCCCCCCCAAAAGGAGTATAATACTGCATGATTCCATTTACATAAAGATGCAAGTTAGTGTTTGGTAATACAAAGTAGCCTAGTGGCCTTTCAGGGTTGGAGGGAGGGAAAGAGTTCAAAGAGGAATGAGGAAACTTGAGGAATGATGGATAGTTTACTGATTTGCTGGTGATGATGTTGTCCTGATGTTGTCTTTAAATACGACAGTTGACTGGATATTATTTATATCATAATAAAGCTGTTGAGAAATACATAGGTTCTAAATATTTAAAAGGTAATACACAAAGATTATTATCATGATTATACTTACTTTTAGCCTGGCAGCCAGAATCACTGAAACTAACAACTTGCATTTAAAGATTACAATCAACTGCACATCTTAAAAAAAAAAATCAGATTTATCAGGCACTGGTGGCTCATGCCTGCAATCCGGCAACTCAGATAGCTGAAATCTGAAGAACACAGCGTTAAGCCAATGCAGGCAGACAAATCCAAGAGATTCTTATCTCTAAGAAACCATCAAAAATCTAGAAGTGGAGGGATGGCTCCAGTGGTAGAGCATCAGCCTTGAGCAAAAAGCTAAGCAAGAGTGCAAGGCACCGAGTTCAAGCCCAATACCTGTGCACACACAGATATAAAGTTGTGTAGTCTTGTTTATGATCCAGCCTCATGCAATATTACTGCCTTGGAGATGCAAAGCACTTCTGACCTAGACTAATCCTTTTTCAAGGGCATCCTTTGCTTCCCCAAGGCCCCACATTGACAGCCTCTTGATTCTCTTTCCTATATATTTTCCATCTCTCCTCAACTCTCTTCCCCCACTGTTCTTACCATGTGCATGGTCATCGGATACAGTGCTGAGTCCAGGCACACCGGGTCCTGCCTGGACCACTGCCACAGTCTCCTACTGGGCTCCACGCACTCCCTTAAGAAAAGTTCCTAAGCCAGGGTGCCAGTGGCTCACGCCTGTAATCCTAGCTACTCAGGAGGCTGAGATAAAAACCAGCCCAGGGAGGAAAGTTTGTGAGACTCTTACCTCCAATAAACCACTAGAAAACCGGAAGTGGCACTGTGGTTCAAGCTGTAGAGTGTTTGCCTTGAGCTGAAGAGCTGAGGGACAGCACCCAAGCCCAGAGTTCAAGCCCCACGACTGACCAAAAAAAAGGGAAGGAAGGAAGACAGGAAGAAAGAAAGAAAAGTTCCTAAGTTTCCACCGTGGTCTAGAAGATCCATGCATATCTGTCTAGACACAGTCTGGGTTTCTTTAAAGGTAATCTGGATTTCTTTAAAGGTACCACACTCTTTCTCAACTCCAAGTCTTCCCATACCTGCAATCTATTCTCATTGCCTGGAATAGTCTCTGTCTCTCTGTCTCTCTGTCTCTCTGTCTCCTCTCTCTGTCTCTGTCTCTGTCTCTGTCTCTGTCTCTGTCTCTCTTTCTCTCTCTCTCTCTCTCTCTCTCTCTCTCTCTCAAGCCAACTATTGTTGGGGTTATAGCAGAAATGTTACTGTCTCAGAGAAGCTAAATTAATTCCCCCAGACAAGATCTTTTCTCCATATTTTTAATTTCTTAGACACTATCTCTTCTTTTATGGCAATTAGTTGTGTAAAATCCATTTTCCTCCTTGAGGCAAAGGATAGAGATTGTGTCTGCTTTATTCACTTCTCTGTTTGCACACCAGAGTCTGAACATGTAGTAACTGCTCAACAAATTATTGTAGAATTAATTAATTAATGCAGACCTGTCTACTATAGCACATACTGGGAACAAAATGTTCCCATATCGATCAAAGTTGGTATGAAATTGTAGAGGTGATTATTGACTCTATAAACTAAAGCCATATTATGGTAAACCTTTCAGTATATCAAGTTCACTTGCAGGAATTTATCCCTCAAACATATTCCCATCCGTGCCAAACATGCACAAGGTTTTTGCTGTATTGTTATAATATTAAAAAAACTAAAAAGAAAACCAGAAATATATCAACAGAAGATTGGTTACATTATGGTATAACCATCAATTAAATCTTACTGTACATCTCTAAAAGTTGCATTTCTTTTGCAATAGGAAAGACCAATATCTAATATATTATGAAATATGACAGTAACAAGCCTAGTCACAGATAAAATTTTGTTCAAAACTAGTGGTTTTGCAAGAGTTGGGGAAAGCTTAGGAAACATACACTAAATTGGAGATTTAGAGAGTTTTCCTCATTAACATTTCAAATTTGTGTGTTTGTTTGTTTATTTTGAAATGGTATCGTATCGTGTGGTCCAGGCTGGCTCTGAACTTGTAGGCTCAGGTGATTCGCCTTCCTCTGCTCCCAAGGAGCAGATGACACATGCTCCTGTGTCTAGACCCGTTCTAACTTTTCTTTTTTAATACTGGTGTTTGAAATCAGAGTCCCATGCTTCCTCAGCTAATGCTCTACCACTTGAGCCATGTCTCCAATCTTGTTTATGTTGTTTATTTGGGGATGGACTTTCATGCACTTTTTCTCCCGAGTGGTTTTGAATTTCAGTTCTCCAGACTTCAGTCTCCTAAGTAGCCAGGATGACGGGCCTGTCTGTGCCACCAGTGCCCAGCTCTGCTTTAACTTTGACACACACATAGATGAATTCTACATCCACACAAATCAACACATTTTTCGAGGAAATTTGGAGATTATCTCAGGCTAATTCCTTTTAATTTACTATTGAAAAATTTGAGCCTAGAGGATTGTTCAAGGGATCTTTGTCTTTCACAACCCTTACTTTTCATCTGAGCCCAGCTATTTCTTTTTGGGTGGTTCTTTTCCCTGTCTGGTGAAGCATAGAAATAAGCACATGATTCTGCCTGGCCAATCAGAACACTCATCCCCCCAGACACAGGTCTAGGCAGCTAGTTTTTAATTGAAACTACGTCTAAAAACACAGTGAATTTGCAGTGCTTTCAATAATTAGTTACAGGGAGAAGAACTTCACAGTTTTAGCCTAGGCTGATATTTATGAAGAATATATCTCCAGACTTATCTATGCCACCATAGAATGAACCCAAACAGGCAAAGAACATTTAAGAGAGAATTGTACCTGATCAGGTTATACCTGTGGTTGATCCATTCCCTTGGAATTCCTGTTTCTGATGACTAGGTTGAGAGGTTTGTTTGTTTTTTTTTGGGGGGGGGGGGCAAGTGTTTATTTTTTAGTTGTTTTGTTTTGTTTGTTTTTGTTTTTGCCAGTCCTGGGGCTTGAACTCTGGGCCTGGGCACTGTCCCAGAGTTCTTTTGCTCAAGGCTAGCACACTACCACTTGAACCACAGCACCATTTCTGACTTTTTCTGTGTTTAATTGGAGATAAGAGTCTCCTGGACTTCAGCTGGCTTTCAACCTTGATCCTCAGATCTCAGCCTTCTGGGCAGTTGGGATTATAAGCATGAGCCACCAACAACTGGCTGAGGAATTTTTATTTTTGTTTTTGTTTTGGCCATATAAAAGATTGACCTCAGGGACTTGCACTTACTAGATATGCCCTCTACCATTTGAGCTATTTCCTGGGATCCATTTAGCTTTAGCATTTTGTTTTACTTACTTTTGTTTGTATGTTTGTTTGTTTTTATTCTAAGAGCTACTGTTTTTACCCTGGACAATCTGAACCATGACCCTCCTTTATATGACTCTGGCATCAAAGAGATCACAAGTGTCTGCACTACACTTATCTTTGTTTGTGGAGATGGCATTGTGCTAACTTATCTGAGCTGCCCTAGAACCATGATCCTCTCAGACTCTGCCTCCCAGATATCCAGGATTATAGATATGAGCCATTTGTTCCTGTCTTGCTTTTATGTTTACATTCTGTTTTCAGGAAATAGAAACCACTGATGACTGCTCAAGAGGGCAGAGCTAGACTCATTCCGGGCCTACCACCTCTCATTCTAATGACTGCTCCCCAGTGCTAATTCTTCATGAAAAGGCCTAAAGTGGCAGTTGTTGTTCAAATGAATCTCTTTGGTATATATGCACTTGCAGAAACTCTCTACAAGGTCACTATACGTTGTGCATCATGAGCCTTCGAAAACATCTACTCTGTCCTATGACAAGAGAAAATACGCTGGTGGTAATTATATTCCTCATTGGAAATGAATATATCTTCTGATTTTTATGTCCATACCCTCTCAACTCACCATCTCCATTTGGATAATAGGTGCTATGGAAAGCTCCTAAATTATGAACAAAGGTTTATAGAGAAACATGTTCATATAAAGTAGAAAAATGTGAGGTGTCCAGAGGTATAACAGTGATGAAGCAAATTAGGATGTATGTGTAGAATAGAATATTAAGCAGTAATTTTTTAAAAGCTGTTGCATATTTATGGTTTTTTTAATGACAGGAACAATACTTATGGTTAAGTGAAAAGGTACGGTTTCGTTTGCCTATTCCCGTTTATTACACCTCATATATCTTAGAAATGTTCCACTAAAATTACCTAGAGTTTGAGAAAGAAAATGACACAAGATAGCCAAGAATTAGATTTGTGGGTGCAAACTATAGTGGCAGATCATTATTATTATTTAGTTGAGATAATCTCAGTACATAAAATATACATCGCTAAGCACATTTCCAGTCGTATCCAATACTCTTCACATCCTTGCTACCAATGCCCAAGGATCCCACACAGAAAAACCTTCCAACAAGTAGCCCCCGAATGATGCCCTTGAAGCAAGCCACTGAATGAGATGGCAAGCTTGCATGGAGAATTGCACCAAGAGCCCCTACAGGCAAGCGTGGCCTTTCCAGGCCAGTCACCCAAAGCCAGGCACACAAGAGCCCCCACATAACTAAGTCAGGACATTTCTTCTTCAGAATGAATATCGTGTGCCCTCTGGGACCACTCCTAACCAAAGGGGAAGAGTTCTTGCTTACTGCTTACTGCATCAGTAACTTTTCACCTTACCAGGTGTCTCTGATGAGAACCATCTGTGTCACAGGGAATCATGCCTTAATTCTATCCTGGATAGATGGACTCAGATATTTGTATTACTAGGACAAAAATTTGGGAAATATTGATTATT
>NW_027205218.1:0-16819 GCF_024711535.1 Dipodomys merriami
TAAGGGTGTGGGTTAGGGTTAGGGTGAGGGTTAGGGTGTGGGTGAGGGGGAGTGTGAGGGTGAGGGTGAGGGTTTCGTTTATGTCAGGGTTAGGGTTAGGGTGAGGATTAGAGTGAGGTTGAGGGTGAGGGTTTCCTTTCCAGCAGGTTAGGGTTAAGCTGAGGTTAGGGTTATGGTGAGGGTTAGGGTTAGGGTTAGGGTGTGGGTTAAGGTTAGTGTTAGGATTAGGGTTAGGGTTAGGTTGAGGTTGAGTTTTAGGGTTAGAGTTAGGGTTATGGGTAAGGTTAAATTGAGGGTCAGGGTTAGGGTTAGTGTTAGGTTTAGGTTTGAAATGAGGGTAATGGTTACTGTGAGGGTTATGGTTATAGTTAGGGTTAGGGTTAGTGTAAGGGTAAGGGTTAGAGTGAGGTTTAGGGTGAGGGTGAGGTTTAGGGTTAGGGTTAGGATTAGGGTGAGAGCTAGGGTGAGGGTGAGTGTTAAGGTGAGGGTGAGGGACAGGGTGTGGGTGAGGATTAGAGTTAGGTTGAGTGTTAGTGTTAGCTTTAGGGTTAGTGTGAGGGTGAGGGTTATGAGGGTTAGTCTGAGGGTTAGGGTGAAGGGTAGGGTTAGGGTTAGGGTGAGGTTTAGGGTGAGGGTGATGGTTAGGGTGAGGGTTTGGGTGAGGGTTAGTGTTAGGTGTAGGGTAAAGTGAGTTTATGGTGAGGCATAGGTTTAGGAATAGGGTTAGAGTTAGGGTTAGTGTGAGTGTTAGGGTGTGGGTGAGGGTTGCGGTGAGGGTCAGGGATAGGGTGCGGGTGAGTGTTAGGTTAAGGTTGAAGATTAGGGTTAGAGTTAGGTTTATGTTGAGGGTAAGGGTTAGGGTGAGGTTTAGTGTGAGAATTAGGGTTAGGGTTATGGTGACGGTGAGGTATAGGGTTTGGGTTAGGGTTAGGGTGAGGGTTAGCGATAGGTTTAGGGATAGGTTGAGGGTGAGGGTGAGGGTTAGGGTCAGAGTTAGGTTGAGGGTTAGGGTTAGGGTTAGTAAAAGAGTTAGCCTGAGGGTGAGGGTGAGGGTTAGGGTTAGGGTGAGTTTTAAGGGTAGGGTTATGGTTAGGGTGAGGGATAGGTTTAGGGTTAGTGTGAGGTTTAGAGTTAGGGTTAGGGCGACGGTTAGGTTTAGTTTTAGGGTTAGGATCAGGGTTAGGTTGAGGGTTAGGTTTAGGGTTAGTGTGAGGGTTAGGTTTAAGGTTAGGTTAGGGTTTGGGTCAGTGTAAAGGTTAGGATGAGGTTTAGGGTGAGGGTGAGGGTAAAGGTTAGTGTGAGTGTTAGGGCGAGGGTGAGGGTTAGGGTTAGCGTGAGGGTTAGGGTGAGGGTTAGGATGAGGGTTAGGGTGAGGGTAAGTGTTAGGGTGATGGTAAGGGTGAGAGTGAGGGATAGGATTATGTTGTGGGTAAGGGTTTGGGTGAGGGTTAGCGTGAGGTTTAGGGTTAGTGTGGGGGTTAGGGTTAGGGTTAGGTTGAGGGTTAGGGATAGGGTGATGTTTATTGTGAGAGTATGGTTTAGGATGAGGGTGAGTGTTCGGGTGAGCATAAGGGTTAGGATGAGGGTGAGGTTTAGGTTTACAGTTAGGATTAGGGAGAGGTTTAGGGTGACAATTAGGGTTAGGATTATGGTAAGGATTAGGGTTAGAGTGAGGATGAGGATGAGGTTTAGGGTGTGGGTAAGTGTTATGGTTAGGGTTAGGGTTAGGGTGAGGGTTAAGCTGAGGTTAAGGTTAGGGTGATGGTTAGGGTTAGGGTAATGTTTAGGGTGACGGTGAGTGTTCGGTGAGGGTGAGGGTAAGTGTTAGGGTTAGGTTTAGGTTGAGGGTGATTGTGAGGTTTAGGATTAGGAATAGGTTTAGCGTTAGGGTGAGGGTGAGGGTCAGTGTGAGGGTGAAGCTTAGGGTTAGGGTTAGCATTATGGTTTGGGTGAGGTTTATGGTTAGTGTGAGGGTTATGATTAGGGTTAGGGTTAGGGTTAGGATGACGGTAAGGGTTAGGGTGAGGGTTAGGGTGAAGGTGAGGGTTAGGGTTTGGGTTAGGTTTAGGGTGAGGGCTAGGGTGAGGGTGAGGGTTAGTGTGAGGTTTGGGTTGAGAGTTTCTTTTCGGTCAGGGTTAGGGTTATGGTGAGGATTAGCATGAGGGTGAGGGTTAGGGTTAGGGTTAGGTTGAGGGTTAGGGTTTGGGTGTTGTTTAGGGAAAGGTTGAGGGTTGGGTTAATTATGAGGGTGCGGGTGCGGGTGACGGTTCGGGTGCAGGTGAAGGTGAGGTTGAGGTTGAGGATTATGGTTAGGGTTAGTGTTAGGGAGAGGGTAAGGTATAGGGTGAGGTTTATTGTGAGGATGTGGGTTAAGGTTAGTGTTAGGGTTAGGGTGAGTTTTAGTCTTTGGTTTAGGGGTGAGGGTGAGGTATAGGGTGAATGTTAGTGTTAGGGTGAGAGTTAGGGATATGGTTAGGGTGAGGGTGAGGGTTCGAGTTAAGTTTAGGGTTAGGGTGGGGGTTAGGGTAACAGTTACAGTGAGGGTAAGCGTTAGGGTTAGGTTGAGGGTTAGGGTTAGGTTTAGGGTTAGTGTGAGGGTGTGGGTGAGGGTAAGAATTAGTGTTAGGGTGAGGGTTAGGATGAGGGTTAGGGTTAGGATTAGGGTTAGGGTGAGGGTGAGGTTTAGGTTTAGGGTTAGGGTGAGGTTTAGCGTTAGGGTGAGGGTGAGATTTAGGGAAAGACTTAGGGTCAGTGTTAGGGTTAGGGTTAGGGGTACGGGTAGGATTAGGCTTAGGCCGAGAATGAGGGTGAGGGTTAGGGTTCAGTTTAGAGTGAGCATTAGGGTTAGGGTTAGGGTGAGGGTTAGGATGAGTTTTAGTGTTAGGATTAGGATAAGGGTAAGGTATAGGATAAGGGTTAGGTTGAGGGTGAGGGTTAGGCTTAGTGTTAGGAATACGATTAGGGTAAGTGTTAGGGTGAGAGTGAAGGTTAGGTTGAGGGTTAGGGTGAGGGTTAGGCTTAGGGTTACGCTGAGGGTGAGGGTGAGGGTGAGGGTGAGGGTTAGGGTTAGGGTGAGATTTAGGGGTAAGGTTAGGGTGAGGGTTAGGGTTGGGTTTAAATTTAGGGTTAGGTTGATGGTTAGGGTTAGGGTTACAGTGAGCATGAAGGGTAGGATTAGGTTGAGGGTTAGGGTTAGGCTTAGGGTGAGGGTTAGGATGAGGATTAGGGTTAGGATTAGGTTAGGGTGAGGGCTAGGGTGTGGGTGATTGTTAGGGTTAGTGTTTGGGTGAGGTTTAGGGTTAGGGTTAGGGTTACGGTGAGGGTTAGGATGAGGGATAGGGTTAGGATTAGGGTTAGGTTGAGGGCTAGGTTGAGGGTGACGGTTAGAGTAAGGGTTAGGCTTAGGCTTAGGGATAGGCTGAGAATGAGGTTCAGGGTGAGGATTAGGGTTAGGGTGATGGTTAGGTTTCAGGTTAGGGTGAGGGTTAGGATGAGGTTTAGGGTTAGGGTGAGGGTTAGGGTGAGGATGATGGTAAGGGAAAAGTTTAGGCTGAGGTTGAGGGTTAAGATAAGGTTGAGGGTTATGGTTAGGTTTATGATTAGGGTTAGGGTTAGGGTGATGGTTAAATTGAGTATTAGGGTACTGTTAGGGTTAGTGTGAGGTATAGGGTGAGGATGAGGGTTAGGGTTATGGTGAGAGTGAGGGTTAGAATTATGGTTAGGGTGAGGGCTAGGGAGAGGGTGAGGGTTAGAGTTTGGGTTAGGGTTAGGATGAGGTTTAGGACTAGGGTGAGGGAAAGGGTTAGTGTGAAATTTAGTGTTAGGGTTAGGGTTAATGTTAGGGTGAGGTTTATGTTTAGGGTGAGGGTTAGTGTTAGTGTTAGGGTTAGGGTTATTGTTAGGGTTAGGGTTACCGTTACGGTTACTGTGAGGGTGAGGGTTACGGTTAAGGTAAATGTGAGGTTTAGTGTTAGGGTTATGGTTAGAGTTTGGGTTAGGGTGAGGGTGAGGTTTAGGGTTAGAGTTACGGTAAGGGTGAGGCAGAGGTGGAGGGTAAGGTTTAGTGTTAGTGTTAGAGTTAGGGTTAGGGTGAGGGTTAGGGTCAGCGTGAGGGTGAGGGTGAGGGTTAGGCTTAGGGTTAGGATTAGGAATAGTGTAAGGGTTTGGGTGAGTGTGAGGGTTAGGGTTAGGCTTAGGCTTAGGCTTAGGGTTAGGCTGAGAGTGACGGTGCGGGTGAGAGTTAGGGTTAGGGTTATTGTTAGGGTGAGACTTAGGGTTCGGTTAAGTTTATGGTTAGGGTGAGGTTTAGGGTTAGGTTTAGGGTTAGGGTTAGGGTTTCGGTTAGGGTTAGTTTGAGGTTTAGTGTTACGGTGAGGGTGAGGTTTAGGGTTAGGTTGTGGGTTAGGGTTAAGATTATGGTTAGGGTGAGCGTGAGTGTTAGGATTAGGGTTAGGATTAGGGTTAGGTTTAGGTTTAGGATTAGTGTTATGGTTAGGGTTAGTGTAAGTGTTATGGTGAGGTTGAGCGTGAGGGTTAGGGTTAGGGTTAGGGTGAGGTTTAAGGTTAGGGTTAGGATTAGGTTTAGGGTGAGGGTTAAGTTTAGGGTTAGATTTAGGGTTAGTTGGAGGGTTATGTTGAACGTTAATATTAGGGTTCGTGTTAGGGTTAAGGTTAGGGTGAGGGTTAGGTTGAGGTTTAGGGTTAGGGTTAGGGTTTGGATTAGGGTTAGGGTGAGGTGAGTGTGAGGGTTAGGGTTAGGCTTAGGCTTAGGCTGAGGGTAAGGCTGAGGGTGAGGGTGTGAGTTAGGATTAGGGTTAGGGTGATGGTTAGGGTTAGGGTTAAGGTGAGGGTTAGGATGAGGGTTAGGGTCAGGCTTAGGGTTAGGGTGAGGGCTAGGGTGAGGGTGAGGGTTAGGGTAAGTGTTAGGCTTAGGCTTAGGTTTAGGCTGAGCATGAGGTTGAGGGTGAGGGTTAAGGTTAGGTATAGGGTGAGGTTTAGTGTTAGGGTTACGGTTAGAGTTAGGGTTAGGATGAGGGTGAGGTTTAGGGGTAGGGTTAGCGTCAGCGTGAGGGTTAGGGTTCAGGTGAGGGTTAGGGTGGGGGTGACAGTAAGGGTAAAGTTGAGGATTAGGCTGAGGTTGAGGGTTATGGTAAGGGTGAGGGTTCGGTTTAGAATGAGGGTTAGGATTAGTGTTAGGGTGAGGGTGAGGGTTAGATTGAGGATTAGTGTTAAGGTTAGTGTGACGTTTAGGGTGAGGATGAGGGTTAGGGTTAGGGTGAGGGCTAGGGTGAGGGTGAGGGTGAGGGTTAGATTGAGGACTAGTGTTAGGGTTAGTGTGAGGTTTAGGGTGACGATGAGGTTTAGGGTTAGGATTAGGGTTAGGATTAATTTTAGATTTAGGCTTAAGGTGAGGGTTAGGCTGAGGGTGATATTTAGGGTTAGTGTTAGGATTAGGATTAGGGTTAGGGTTAGGGTGAGTGTGAGGCTTAGGGTTAGGGTTAGGGTGAGGCTTAGTGTTAGGCTGAAGGTGAGGGTGAGGGTGAGGGTTAGGTTGAGGGTGAGGGTTAGGGTTAGGGTTAGGGTGAGAGTTAGGGTTAGGGTAAAGTTGAGGGTTAGGGTTAGGGTTAGGTTTAGGGTGAAGGTGAGGGTGAAGGTTAGTGTTAGGGTGAGGGTTAGGATGAGGGTTAGGGTTAGGATTAGTGTTAGGGTGATTGTGAGAGTTAGGGTTAGGGCTAGGCTTAGGCTTAGGGTTAGGCTGAGCGAGAGGCTGAGGGTGAGGTTTAGGGTTAGGGTGATGGTTAGGATTACGGTTCGGGTGAGGGTTGGGTTGAGGTTTTGGGTTAGGGTGATGGTTAGGGTGAGGATGTTGGTAAGGGTAAAATTGAAGTTTAGGCTGAGGGTGAGGGTTAAGAAAAGGGTGAGGGTTAGGGTTAGGTTTAGGGTTAGGTTTAGGTTTAGGGTGAGGGTTAGATTCAGGATTAGGGTTAGGGTTAGGGTTAGTGTGAGGTTTAGGGTGAGGATGATGGTTAGGGTTAGGGTGAGAGTGAGGGTTAGAATAAGGGTTAGGGTGAGGGCTAGGGTGAGGGTGAGGGTTAGAGTTAGGGTTAGGGTTAGGGTGAATTTTAGGATTAGGGTGAGGGTTAGGGTTAGTGTGAGGGTTAGTGTTAGGGTTAGGGTTAGTGTTACAGAGACAGTAAGGGTTAGGGTGAGTGTTAATGTTAGGGTGAGGGTTATGGTTAGGGTGAGGGTGAGGTTTACTGTTAGGGTTATTGTTAGGGTTAAGGTTAGGGTTACGGTTATGATGAGGGTGAGGGTTAGGGTAAGGGTTAGGGTGAGGTTCAGTGTTAGGGATATTGTTTGATTTAGGGTTACGGTGAGGGTGAGGTTTAGGGTTAGAGTTAGGGTAAGGGTGAGGCTGAGGTTGAGGGTTAGGTGTAGGGTTAGTGTTAGAGTTAGGGTTAGGTTGAGGTTTTGGCTGAGGGGGAGGGTGAGGGTTAGGCTTAGGTTTAGGATTAGGATTAGGGTAAGGGTTAGGGTGAGTGTGAGGGTTAGGTTTAGGGTTAGGCTTAGGCTTAGGGTTAGGCTGAGAGTGAGGGTGAGGATTAGGGTTAGGGTTAGGGTGAGAGTTAGGGTTCGGGTTAAGTTTAGTGTTAGGGTGAGGGTTAGGGTTAGGGTTATGGTGAGCGTTAGCGTTAGGGTTAGGTTGAGGTTTAGGGTTAGGCTTAGGATTAGGGTGAGTGTTAGGGAAAGACTTAGGGTGAGTGTTAGTATGAAGATTAGGGTTAGGGTTAGGGTTAGGGTGAGGGCTAGGGTCAGGGTGAGGGTTAGGGTTAGTGTTTGGGGGAGGTTTTGGTTTAGGGTTAGGGTTAGGGTGAGGGTTAGATTGAGGGTTAGGGTTACAGTGTGGGAGAGGGTTAGGGTAAGGGTGAGTGTTAGGGTTGGGTTTTGGGTTAGGGTGAGGGTGAGTTTTAGGGTTAGATTTATGGTTAGGGTGAAGGTTAGGTCGAGGATTAGGATTAGGGTTAGTGTTAGGGTTAAGTTTAGGGTGAGGGTTAGGTTGAGATTTAGGGTTAGGTTTAGGGTTAGGGTGAGGGTATGTGAGGGTTAGGGTTAGGGTTAGGCTTAGGCTTATGGTTAGGCTGAGCGTGAAGTTGTGGGGAGGATTAGGATTAGGGTGATGGTTAGGGTTAAGGTTAGGTTGAGGGTTAGGATGAGGGATAGGGTTAGGATTATTGTTAGGGTGAGGGCTAGGGTGAGGGTGAGGGTTAGAGTAAGGGCTAGGCTTAGGCTTAGAGTTAGGCTGAGGGTGAGGTTGAGAGTGAGGGTTAGGGTTGGGTGATGGTTAGGTTTACGTTTAGGGTGAGGGTTAGGATGAGTTTTAGGATTAGGGTGAGGGTTAGGGTGAGGATGATGGTAAGGGTAAAGGTGAGGTGTAGGCTGAGGTTGAGGTTTAAGATAAGGGTGAGGGCTAGGGTTAGGTTTTGGGTTATGGTTAGGGTTTGGGTGAGGGTTAGATTGAGGATTAGGGTTAGGGCTAGGGTTAGTGTGAGGTTTAGTGTGAGGATGATGGTTAGGGTTAGGGTGAGGGTGAGGGTTATAATTAGGGTTAGGTGAGGGCTAGGGTGAGGGTGAGGGTTAAGTTAGGGTTAGGGTTAGGGTGACATTTACGATTAGGGGGAGGGTTAGGGTTATTGTGAGGGTTAGTGTTAGCGTTAGAGTTATTGTTAGAGTGAGGCTAAGGCTTAGGATTAGGGTGAGGGTTAGGGTAGGGTTATGGTGAGGGCTCGTTTGAGGGTGGTGATTAGGGTTAGTGTTTGGGTGAGGTTTAGGTTATGGTTTGGGTTAGGGTGAGGGTTAGGTTGAGGGTTAGGGTTACAGTGAGGGTGAGGGTTAGGGTTAGTGTTAGGGTTAGGTTTAGTATTTATGTTAGGGTGATGGTGAGTTTTAGGGTTAGATTTAGGGTTATGGGGAGGGTTAGGTCGAGGGTTAGGGTTAGGATTAGTGTTTGGGTTAAAGTTAGGGTGAGGGTTAAGTTGAGGTATAGGGTTAGGGTTAGGGTTAGGCTTAGATTTAGGGTGAGGGATAGGGTGAGTGTGAGAGTTAGGTCAAGGGTTAGCCTTTGGCTTAGGGTTAGTCTGAGCGTGAAGTTGAGGGTGAGGGTTAGTGTTAGGGATAGGGTGAGGTTTAGTATTAGGGTTAGGGTTAGGGTGAGGTTTACTGTTAGGGTTAGGGTTAGAGTTAGGTTTAGGGTGATGGCGAGTTTTAGTGTTAGAGTTAGGGTAAGGGTGAGGCTGAGGTTGAGGGTTAGGTTTAGGATTAGGGTTAGGATTAGGATTAGGGTAAGGGTTAGGGTGAGTGTGAGTTTTAGGGTTAGGCTTAGGCTTAGGGTTAGGCTGAGAGTGAGGGTGAAGGTGAGGGTTAGGGTTAGGGTGAGGGTTAGGTTTAGGGTTAGGGTGAGAGTTAAGGTTCGGTTAAGTTTAGGGTTATGGTGAGGGTTAGGGTTAGGATTAGGGTTAGGGTGAGGGCAAGGGTGAGGGTTAGGGTTAGGATTAGGGTTAGGGTGAGGGCTAGGGTGAGGGTGAGGTTTAGGGTTAGTGTTAGGGTAAGGTTTACGATTAGGGGTAGGTTTTGTATTAGGGTTAGGATGAGGGTTAGGGTTAATATTATGGTTAGTGTGAGGGTGTGTGTTAGGGTTAGGTTTAGGGTTAGGGTTAGTTTTAGGGTTAGGATTAGTGTTATTGTTAGGGTAATGGTTAGAGTTATGTTGAGGGTGAGGCTTAGGGTGAGGGTGAGGGTTAGGGTTAGGGTTAGGCTGAGGGTGAGGTTGGGGGTGAGGATTAGGTTTACGGTGATGGTTAGGGTTCAGGTTAGGGTGAGGGTTAGGATGAGGGTTAGGGTTAGGCTTACCTGTAGGGTAATGGCTAGGGTGAGGGTGAGGGTTAGGGTAAGGGTTAGGCTTAGGCTTAGGCTTAGACTGAGCATGAAGTTGAGGGTGAGGTTTAGGGTTAGGGTTCAGGTGAGGTTTAGTGTTAGGGTTTGGGTTAGAGTTAGGGTTCGGGTGAGGGTGAGTTTTAGGGGTAGGGTTAGTGTCAGGGTGAGGGTTAGGGTTCGGGTGAGGGTTAGGGTGGGGGTGACGTGAAGTTTAAGGGTGAGGGTTAGGCTGAGGGTGAGGGTTATGGAATGGGTGGGGGTTAGGTTTAGGATGAGGGTTAGAGTTAAGGTTAGGGTGAGGGTGAGATTTAGATTAAGGCTTAGTGTTAAGGTTAGTGTGAGGTTTAGGGTGAGAATGAGGGTTAGGGTTAGTGTGAGGGTGTGGGTGAGGGTAAGTTTGAGGACTAGTGTTAGGTTTAGTGTGAGGTTTAGGGTGAGGATGAGATTTAGGGTTAGGGTTAGGTTTAGGATTAATGTTAGGGTTCGGCTTAAGGTGAGGGTTAGGGTGAGGGTGAGGCATAGAGTTAGTGTTAGGATTAGGAATAGGGTTAGGCTGAGGATTAGTTTGAGGGTTAGGGTTATGGTTAGTGTTAAGGTTAGGGTTAACGTTAGGGTGAGTGTTAGCTTGAGGGTGAGTTTGAGGGTTAGGGTTATCAGGAGGGTTAGGATGAGGGTTAGGGTTAGGATTAAGGTTAGGGTGAGAGCTAGGTTGAGGGTGAGGTTTAGGTTTATAGTTAGTGTGAGGGTTAGGGTGAGGTTGAGGTTTAGGTTTACAGTTAGGGTAAGCGTGAGGCTGAGGTTGAGGTTTAGGGTTAGGGTTAGGCTTAGGGTGATGGTGAGGGTGAGGTTTAGGCTTAGGCTTAGGGTTAGGATTAGGATTAGGGTAAGTTTAGGGTGAGTGTGATGGTTAAGGTTAGGGTTAGGCTTAAGCTTAGGGTTAGGCTGATAGTGAGGGTGAGGGTGAGCTTAAGTGTTAGGATGAGGGGTAGGGTTAAGATTAGGGTTAGGGTGAGGGCTAGGGGGAGGGTGAGTTTTAGGTTTAGTGTTAGGGTATGGTTTATGGGTAGGGTTAGGGTTAGGGTTAGGGTTACGATGAGTTTAGGGTTACAGTGAGGGTGAGGGATAGGGTTAGGTTGAGGAGTAGGGATAAGATTATGGTTAGGGTGAGGGTGAGTTTTCGGTTTAGATTCAGTTTTAGGGGGAAGGTTAGGTCGAGGGTTAGGGTTAGGGTTAGTGTTAGTGATAAGGTTAGGGTGAGGGTTAGGTTGAGGTTTAGGGTTAGGTTTAGGGTTAGGGTTAGGGTATGGGTGAGGGTATGTAAGGGTTAGGGTTAGGGTTAGGCTTAGGGTTAGAGTTAGTCTGAGGGTGAGGGTGGGGGTGAGTATTAGGGTTAGGGTGGTGGTTAGGGTTAGGGTGAGTTTTAGGATGAGGGATAAGGTTAGGATTAGGGTTAGGGTGAGGGCTAGGGTGAGAGTGAGGGTTAGAGTAAGGGTTAGGCTTAGGCTTAGGGATAGCCTGAGCGTGAGGTTGAGGGTGAGGGTTAGGGTTAGGGAGATGGCTAGGTTTATGGTTAGGGTGAGGGTTAGGGTTAGTGTGAGGGTTAATGATAGGGTTAGGGTTAGTGTTAGGGTGAGGGTAAGTGTTAGGGTGAGGGTTAATGTTAGGGTGAGTGTTATGGTTAGGGTGAGGGTTAGGGTTATTTTTTGGGTTAGGGTTAGGTTACAGTTAGGGTGAGGTTGAAGGTTAGGGTTAGGGTTAGTGTTAGGGTGAGGATTAGGGTTAGGGGTAGGGTTAGGGTGTGTGTTAGGTTGAGGATTAGGGTTAGGATTAGGGTTAGGGTGAGGGTGAGGGTTAAGATTAGGGTTAGGTTTAGGATTATTGTTAGTGTTATCGTTATGGTTAAGTTTGCATTGAATTTGAGGCTGAGGGTGAGGGTTAGGGGTAGGATTAGTGTTATGGTTAGGTTTAGGGTTCGGTTCAGTGTTATTCTTAGGGTTAGGGTTAGAGTTACGGTGAGGGTGAGGGTGAGGGTAAGGGTGAGGGTTACGGTTATGATTTAGGTGAGGTTTAGGCTGAGGGTGAGGGATAGGATGAGGGTTAGGCATAGGGTTAGGCTTAGCCTTAGGCTGAGGGTGAGGGTTAGGATGAGGGTTAGGGTTAGGGTGAGGGATAGGGTTAGGGTTAGGGTGAGAGTAAGTGTTCGGGTTTTGTTTAGGGTTAGGGTGAGGGTAAGGGTAACGGTTACAGTGAGGGTGAGGTTTAGGGTTAGGTTGAGGGTTAGGGTTAGGGTTAGGGTGAGGGTGAGGGTGAGGGTTAGGTTTAGTGTTAGGGTGAGGGTTAGGATGAGGGTTAGTTTTAGGATTAGGGTTAGGGTGAGGGCTAGGGTGAGGGTGAGGTTTAGGGTTTGGGTTAGGGTGAGGTTTAGGGTTAGGTTTAGGGTTAGAGTTAGTGTTAGCTTAGGGTTATAGTGAGGGTTAGGGTGAGGGTGAGTGTTAGGCTTAGTGTTAGGATTAGGATTTGGGTAAAGGTTAGGGTGTGGTTTAGGGAGAGTTTTAGTGTTAGGGTTAGGTTTAGAGTGAGGTTTAGGGTTAGAGTTAGGGTTCTGGTGAGTCTGAGGCTGAGGGTTAGGGTTAGGGTTAGTCTTAGAATTAGGGTTACAGTGAGGGTTAGGGTGAGGGTGAGTGTTAGTCTTAGTGTTAGGATTAGGATTCGGGTAAGGGTGAGGGTGAGGGTGAGTGTTAGGGTTAGGTTTAGGCTTAGGCTTAGGGTTAGGCTGAGTATGAGGGTTAGGGTTAGGGTGAGAATTAGGGGTAGGGTTTGGGTGAGGGTTAGGGTGAGAATTAGTGTTCGGGTTAAGTTTTGGGTTACGGTGAGGTTTAGGGTTAGGGTTACGGTGAGCGTGAGGGTTAAGGTTAGTTTAAGGGTTAGGGTTAAGGTTACGGTGAAGGTTAGATTGAGGATTAGGGTTAGGGTGAGGGTTAGTGTGAGCGTTAGGGTGAGGATGAGGGTTAGGGGTAGGGTGAGGGTGAGGGTTATAATTAGGGTTAGGGTGAGGGCAAGGGTGAGGGTGAGGGTTATATTTAGGGTTAGGGTTAGGGTGAGGTTTAGGATTAGTGTGAGGGTTAATGTTAGATTTAGGGTTAGTGTTAGAGTGAGGGTAAGTTTTAGGGTGAGGGTTAATGTTAGGGTGACTTTTATGGTGAGGGTGAGGGTTAGTGTTAGGTTTAGGGTTAGGGTTATTGTTTGGGTTAGGGTTAGGTTACGGTTAGGATGAGGTTTAAGGTTAGGGGTAGGGTGAGGTTCAGTGTTAGGGTTAGGTTTAGAGTTAGGGTTAGGCTGAGGGTGAGGATTAGGGTTAGAGTTAGGGAAAACGTGAGGCGGAGGTTGAGGTTTAGGTGTAGAGTTAGTGTTAGAGTTCGGGTTAGGTTAAGGGTTTGGGTGAGGGTGAGGGTGAGGGTGAGGGTGAGGGTTAGGCTTAGGGTTAGGATTAGGATTAGGGTAAGGTTTAGGGTGAGTGTGAAGTTTAGGTTTAGGGTTAGGCTTAGGCTTAGGGTTAGCCTGAGAGTAAGGGTGAGGTTGAGGTTTAGGGTTAGGGTGAGGGTTAGGTTTAGGGTTAGGGTGAGAGTTAGGGATTGGGTTAGTTTGAGGGTTAGGTTAGGGTTAGGGTGATGGTGAAGGTGACAGTTAGGGTTAGTGTTAGGGTGAGGCTTAGGATGAGCGTTACAGTTAGGATTAGGGTTAGTGTGAGGGCGAGGGTGTGGGTGAGGTTTAGGTTTAGGGTTAGGGTGAGGTTTAGGGTTAAGGTTTAGGGTTAGGGTTAGGGTGAGGGTGAGGTTGAAGGTTAGAGTTAAGTTTAGGGTGAGGCTGAGGGTGAGGGTTAGTGTTAGGGTCAGTGTTAGAGTTAGGGTTACCGTGAAGGATAGGGTGAGGGTAAGGGTTAGCCTTAGTGTTAGGATTAGGATTAGGGTAAGGGTTAGGGTGACTGTGAGGGTTAGGTTTAGGGTTAGGCTTAGGCTTAATGTTAGGCTGAGGGTGAGGGTGAGTGTGAGGGTTAGGGTTAGGGTGAGAGTTAGGGGTAGGTTTAGGGTGAGAGTTAGGGTTCGTGTTAAGTTTAGGGTTAGGGTGAGGGTTAGGGTTAGGGTTACAGTGAGTTTGAGGGTTAAGGTTAGGTTGAGGGTTAGGGTTAGGCTTAGGATTAAGGTGAGGTTTAGGGTTAGGGTTAGGGTGAGTTTTAGGATGAGGATTAGGTTTAGGATTAGGGTTAGGGTTGAGGGCTAGGGTGAGGGTGAGGGTTAGGGTTAGAGTTTGGGTGAGGTTTAGGGTTAGGGTTAGGGTTAGGGTGAGGTTTAGGGGTAGGGTTAGTGTGATAGTTAGGGTTCGGGTTAAGTTTAGGCTTAGGGTGAGGGTTAGGGTTAGGTTTACAGTGAGGTTGAGGGTTAGGGTTAGGTTGAGGGTTAGGGTTAGGCTTAGGATTAGGGTGAAGGTTAGGATTAGTGTTAGGGTGAGGGTTAGGATGAGGTTTAGGGTTAGGAGGTGACGGTTAGGATGAGGGTTAGGGTTACAATGAGGGTGAGTGTTAGGGAAAGTGTGAGGGTTTGGGTTAGGATTTGGGTTAGGGTGAGGGTGAGTTTTCGGGTTAGATTTAGTGTTCGGGGGAAGGTTAGGTCTAGGGTTAGGGTTAGGGTTAGTGTTAGTGATAAGGTTAGGGTGAGGGTTAGGTTGAGGTTTAGGGTTAGTGTTAGGGTTAGAATTAGGGTAAGGGTGAGGGTTTGTGACGGTGAGGGTTAGGGTTACTCTTAGGATTAGGGTTAGGCTTAGGGTGAGGTTGGGGGTTAGGATTAGGGTTTGGTGATGGTTAGGGTGAAGGCTATGAAGGTTAGGGTTAGTGTTTGGGTGAGGTTTAGGGTTAGGATTAAGCTTAGGGTGATGGTTAGGATGAGAGTGAGCGTTATAGTGAGGGTGAGGGTTAGAGTAAGATTGAGGGTTATGGTTAGGATTTGGGTTAGGGTGATCGTGAGTTTTAGGGTTAGATTTAGGGTTAGGGGGTGGGTTCAGTCGAGGGTTAGGATTAGGATTAGTGTTAGGGTTAAGATTAGGGTGATGGTTAGGTTAATGTTTAGGGGTAGGCTTAGGATTAGCGTTAGGTTTAGGGTATGTGAGGGTTAGGGTTACAGTTAGGCTTAGAGTTAGGGTTATGCTGAGCGTGAGGGTGGGGTGAGGATTAGGGTTAGGGTGACGGTTAGGTTTAGGGTTAGGGTGAGAGTTAGGATGAGGGTTAGGGTTAGGATTAGGGTTAGGGTGAGGGCTAGGGTGAGGGTGAAATTTAGAGAAAGTGTTAGGTTTAGGCTTAGGGTTAGGCTGAGCATGATGTTGAGGGTGAGGTTTCAGGTTAGGGCCATGTTTAGGTTTAAGGTTAGGGTGAGGGTTAGGATGAGGTTTATGGTTAGGGTGAGGGTTAGGGTGAGGATGATGGTAAGGGTAAACGTGAGTTTTAGGCTGAGTTTGAGGGTTAAGATATGGATGAGGGTTAAGGTTAGGTTTATGGTTAGGGTTAGGTTTAGGGTGAGGGTTAGATTGAGGATTAGGGTTAGGGTTCGGGTTAGTGTGAGGTTTAGGGTGAGGATGAGGTTTAGGGTGAGTGTGAGGGTGTGGGTTAGAATTAGGGTTAGGGTGAGGGCTAGGGTGAGGGTGAGGGTTAGATTTAAGGTTAGGGTTAGGGTGAGATTTAGGATTAGGGTGAGGATTAGGGTAGTGTGAGATTTAGTGTTAGGGTTAGGGTTAGTGTTAGGGTGAAGGTAAGTGTTAAGGTGAGGGTTAATGTTAGGGTGAGGGTTATGGTTAGGGTGAGATTTAGGGTTAGGTTTAGGGTTATTGTTAGGGTTAATGTTAGGGTTACAGTTACTGTGAGGGTGAGGGTTAGGTTTAGGGTGAGGTTTAGTGTTAGGGTTAGGTTTAGAGTTAGGGTTACGGTGAGGGTGAGGTTTAGGGTTAGAGTTAGGTTAAGGTTGAGGCTGAGGTTGAGGGTTAGGTTTATGTTTAGTGTTAGAGTTAGGGTTAGGGTGAGGGTTAGGGTGAGGGTGAGGGTGAGGGTGAGGGTTAGGATTAGGGTTAGGATTAGCATTAGTGTAAGGGTTTGGGTGAGTGTGAGGGTTAGGGTTAGGGTTAGGCTTAGGCTTAGGATTAGGCTGAGAGTGAGGGTGAGGGTGAGGGTTAGGGTTAGGGTGAGGGTTAGTGTTAGGTTGAGAGCTAGGGTTCAGTTAAGTTTAGGGTTAGGGTGAGGGTTAGGTTTAGGTTTAGGGTGAGGGTGAAGGCTAGGTGAGGTGAGGGTTAGGGTTAGTGTTAGGGTAAGGTTTAGATTTAGTGTTAGGGTTTGGGTTAGGGTTAGGATGAGGGTTAGGGTTACGGTGAGGGTGAGGTTTAGGGTTACGTTGATGGTTAGGTTTAAGATTATGGTTAGGGTGAGGGTGAGAGTTAGGATTAGGGTTAGGGTTAGGGTTAGGGTTAGGTTTAGGGTTATTGTTAGGGTTAGGGTTAGGGTTACAGTTACTGTGAGGGTGAGGGTTAGGTTTAGGGTGAGGTTTAGTGTTAGGGTTAGGTTTAGAGTTAGGGTTACGGTGAGGGTGAGGTTTAGGGTTAGAGTTAGGTTAAGGTTGAGGCTGAGGTTGAGGGTTAGGTTTATGGTTAGTGTTAGAGTTAGGGTTAGGGTGAGGGTTAGTGTGAGGGTGAGGGTGAGGGTGAGGGTTAGGCTTAGGGTTAAGATTAGCATTAGTGGAAGAGTTTGGGTGAGTGTGAGGGTTAGGGTTAGGGTTAGGCTTAGGCTTAATGTTAGGCTGAGAGTGAGGGTGAGGGAGAGGGTTAGGGTTAGGGTGAGGGTTAGTGTTAGGGTGAGAGTTAGGGTTCAGTTAAGTTTAGGGTTAGGGTGAGGGTTAGGTTTAGGTTTATGGTGAGGGTGAAGGCTAGGTGAGGTGAGGGTTACGGTTAGTGTTAGGGTAAGGTTTATATTTAGGGTTAGGGTTTGGGTTAGCGTTAGGATGAGGTTAGGGTTAAGGTGAGGGTGAGGTTTAGGGTTACGTTGATGGTTAGGTTTAAGATTATGGTTAGGGTGAGGGTGAGAGTTAGGATTAGGGTTAGAGTTAGGGTTAGGTTTAAGTTTAGGATTAGTGTTATTGTTAGGGTTAGGGTTAGAGTTATGGTGAGAGTGAGGGTGAGGATTAGGGTTAGGGTTAGGGTGAGGTTTAGGGTTAGGCTTAGGTTTAGGATTAGGGTGAAGGTGAGGTTTAGTGGTAGATTTAGGTTTAGTTGGAGGGCTTGGTCGAGCGTTAATGTTAGGGTTAGTTTTAGGGTTAAGGTTAGGGTGAGGGTTAGGTTGAAGGTGAGTTTTAGGGTTAGGGTTATGGGGAGGGGTAGTATGAGGGTTAGGGTTAGGATTAAGGTTAGGGTGAAGGCTAGGTTGAGGGTGAGGTTTTTGGTTAGGGTTAGGGTGAGGTTTAGGTTTAGGGTTAATTTTAGAGTTAGGATGAGGTTGAGGTTTATTTTTAGTGTTAGGGTAAGCGTGAGGCTGAGGTTGAGGGTTAGGGTTAGGGTTAGTGTTAGAGTTAGGGTTAGGGTGATGGTTAGGGTTAGGGTGAGGGTGATGGTGAGGGTTAGGCTTTGGCTTAGGCTTAGGATTAGGATTAGGGTAAATTTAGGGTGAGTGTGATGGTTAGGGTTAGGGTTAGGCTTAGGTTTAGGGTTAGGCTGAGTGTGAGGGTGAGGGTGAGCGTTGAGTTTAGGGTGAGGGTTAGGGTTAGGATTAGGGTTATGGTGAGGGCTAGGGTAAGGGTGAGTGTTAGAGTTAGTGTTAGGGTATGGTTTAGGGTTAGGGTTAGGGTTAGGTTTAAGGTTAGGA
>NW_027205219.1:0-16814 GCF_024711535.1 Dipodomys merriami
TTAGGCTTAGGGTTAGGCTGAGGGTGAGGGTGAGGTTGAGGGTTATTGTTAGAGTGAGGGTTAGGGTTAGGGTTAGGGTGAGAGTTAGGGTTCGGGTTAAGTTTAGGGTTAGAGTGAGGATTAGGGTAAGGGTTACAGTAAGGGTGAGGGTTAGTTTTAGGTTGAGGGTTAGGGTTAGGGTTAGGGTGAGGGTTAGGATGAGGGTTAGGGTTTGGATTAGGTTTAGGGTGAGGGCTAGGGTGAGGGAGAGGTTTAGGGTTAGGGTTAGGGTGAGGTTTAGGTTTAGGTTTAGGGTTACGGATAGGGTGAGGGTGAGGTTTAGGGTTAGAGTTAGGGTTAGGTTGAGGCTGATGTTGAGGGTTAGGGTTAGGGTTAGTGTTAGAGTTAGGTTTACGGTGAGGGTTAGGGTGAGAGTGAGGGTTAGGCTTAGTGTTAGGATTAGGATTAGGGTAAGGGTTAGCATGAGGGTGAGGGTGAGGGTGAGGGTGAGGGTTAGGGATAGGGTAAGGTTTAGGGATAGGGTTAGTTTGAGATTTAGGGTTCGGGTTAAGTTTAGGGTTAGGGTGAGGGTTAGGGTTAGGGTTAACGTGAGCGTGAGGGTTAGGGTTAGGTTGAGGGTTAGGGTTAGATTTAGGATTAGGGTGAGGGTTAGGTTTAGGGTTTGGGTGAGGTTTAGGGTGAGGTTTTGGCTTAGAGTTAGGTTTAGGGGCAGGGTTAGGGTGAGGTTTAGGGTTAGGGTTTGTGTTAAGGTTAGGGTGATTGTTAAGGTTAGGGTTAGGATTAGGGTTATTGTTAGTGTTATGGTTAGGGTGAAGTTTGCGGTGAGGGTGAGGCTGAGGGTGAGGGTTATGGTTATGGTTAGGGTTAGGGTTAGTGTTATTGTTAGGGTTAGGTTTAGAATTAAAGTTAGATTGAGGGTGAGGGTGAGGGTGAGTGTTGGGTTAGAGTGAGTTGTAGGGTGAGGTTTTGGTTTAGGGTTAGGGTTAGGGTTAGGGTGAGGGTGAGATTTAGGGTTAGAGTTAAGGTTGAGGGGAGGGTTAGGGTGAGGTTTAGGATTAGGGTTAGGATGAGGGTGAGGGTTAGGTTGAGGTTTAGGGATAGGGTTAGGTTTAGGATTAGGGTTAGGGTGAGGGTGAGTATGAGGGTTAGGGTGAGGCTTAGGGTTAGGCTGAGGGTGATGTTGTGGGTGAGGATTAATGTTAGGGTGATGGTAAGGGTTAGGGTTAGTGTTATTGTTAGGGTTAGGGTTAGAGTTAGGATTAGGGTGAGGGTGAGGTTTAGCGGTAGATATAGGGTTAGGGTGAGTGTTAGGCTTAGGGTGAGGGTTAGGGTGGGTGTGAGGGTAAAGTTAAAGGTCAGGGTTAGGCTGAGGGTGAGGGTTACGGTAAGGGTTAGGGTTAGGTTTAGGGGGAGGGATATTGTTAGGGTTAGGGTGAGGGTGAGGGTTAGATTGAGGATTAGTGTTAGGGTTAGTGTGAGGTTTAGGGTGAGGATGCGGGTTAGGATTAGGGTGAGCTCTAGGGTGAGGAAGAGGTTTAGGAGTAGTGTTAGGGTGAGGTTTAGGGTTAGGGTGATGGTTAGGGTTAGTGTTATGGTGAGGTTTAGTGTTAGGGTTAGGGTTAGCATTAATGTTAGGGTTAGGCTTAAGGTGAGTGTTAGAGTGAAGGTGAGGTTTTAGGTTGAGGGTTAGGATGAGGGTTAAGGTTAGAATTAGGGTTAGTGTGAGGGCTAGGGTGAGGGTGAGGTTTAGGGTTAGGGTTAGGGTGATGTTTAGGGTTAGGGTTAGGGTTACTGATAGGGTGACGGTGAGGTTAAGGGTTATTGTTAGGGTTAGGGTGAGGCTGAGGTTGAGTGTTAGGTTTAGTGTTAGTGTTAGAGATAGGGTTACAGTGAGGATAAGGGTGAGGGTGAGGGTTATGCTTAGTGTTAGGATTAGGTTTAGGGTAAGGGTTAGCGTGAGTGTGAGGGTTAGGGTTACAGTGAGCGTGATTGTTAGGGTTAGGTTGAGGGTGAGGGTTAGGCTTAGGATTAGGGTGAGGGTGAGGGTGCGGCTTAAGGTTATGGTAAAGGATAGGGGTAGGGTTAGGGTGAGAGTTAGGTTTCAGGTTAAGTTTAGGGTTAGGGTGAGGATTAGGTTTAGGATTAGGGTGAGCCTGAGGGTTAGGGTTAGGTTGAGGTTAGGGTTAGGTTTAGGATTATTGTGAGGGTTAGGGTTAGGCTTAGGGTGAGGTTTAAAGTGAGATTTTGGATTAGGGTTAGGGTTAGGTTTAGGGTGAGGGTGAGGTTTAGTGTTAGCGTTAGGTTTAGGGGCAGGGTTAGGGTGAGGTTTAGGTTTAGGATTACGGTGAACGTGCGGTTTAGGGTTAGGTTGAGTGTTAGGGTGAGGCTTAGGATTAAGGTGAGGGTTAGGTTTAGGGTTAGGGTGAGATTTAAGGTGAGGTTTTGGATTAGGGTTAGGGTTAGGGTTAGGGTGAGGGTGAGGTTTAGGGATAGAATTAGGTTTAGGGGCAGGTTTAGGGTGAGGTTTAGGGTTAGGGTTAGTGTTAGGGTTAGGGTGAGGTTTAGGTTTAGGGTTATTGTTTGGGTTAGGGTTATTGTTAGTGGTATGGTTAGGGTTAAGTTTGTGGTGAGGGTGAGGCTGAGGGTGAGGTTTATGGTTAGGGTTAGGGTTAAGGTTAGTGTTATTGTTAGGGTTGGGTTAGAGTTAAGGGTAGGTTGAGGGTTAGGGTGAGGGGAGGGTTAGGGTGAGGTTTAGATTGAGGTTTAGGGTTAGTGTTAGGATTAGGGTTAGCGTGAGGGTGAGGTTTAGGGGTAGAGTTAGGGTTAGGGGAGGGTTAGGGTGAGGTTTAGGTTTAGGGTTAGGTTGAGGATGAGGGTTCCCATGAGGTTTAGGGATAGGGTTAGGTTTAGGATTAGGGTTCAGGTGAGGGTGAGTGTGAGGGTTAAGGTGAGGGTTAGGCTTAGGCTGAGGTTTAGGCTGAGGGTGAGGGTGGGGGTGAGGATTAGGGTTAGGGGGATGGTAAGGGTTAGTGTTATTTTTAGGGTTCGGGTTAGAGTTACTCTTAGTGTGAGCGTGGGGGTGAGGGTTAGTGTTAGGGTTAGTGTGAGGTTTAGGTTTAGGGTTATTTTTAGGGTTATTGTGAGGGTGAGGTTTAGCGTTAGTTATAGGGTTAGGGGGAGGGTTAGGGTGAGGGTGACGGTTATGGTTAGTGTTAGGGTTATGGTGAGGCTGAGGGTTAGGTTGAGGTTTAGGGTTAGAGTTAGGGTTAGGGTTAGTGTGAGGGTTAGTGTTCGGATTAGGGTTATTTTTAGGGTGAGGGTTTGGGTTAGGGTGAGGGTTATGGTTAGGGTGAGGGTTAGGGTTAGGATTATTGTTATGGTTAGGTTTACGGTTATTCTGAGGGTGAGGGTGAGGATGAGGGTTAGGGTTAGGGTGAGGATTATGGTTATAGTTAGGGTTAGGGTTAGTGTTAGTGTTATTGTTAGGGTTATGGTTAGAATTAAGTTTAGGTTGCGGGTGAGTGTGAGTGTTAGGGTTAGGGTGATTTTTAGGGTGAGGTTTAGGGTTAGGGTTAGGGTTAGGGTTAGGGTTAGGGTTAGGGTGAGTGTGAGGTTTAGTGTTAGAGTTAGGGTTGAAGAGAGGGTTAGGGTGAGATTTAGGGTTAGGGTTAGGATGAGGGTGAGGGTTAAGTTGAGGTTTAGGGATAGGGTTAGGTTTAGGATTAGGGTTAGGGTGAGGGGGAGTGTGAGGGTTAGGGTGAGGGTTAGGCTTAGGCTTAGGGTTAGGCTGAGGTTGATGGTGGGTGTACGGATTAAGGTTAGGGTGATGGTAAGTGTTAGGGTGGGTGGGACGGTAAGGGTAAAGGTGAGGTTTAGCCTGAGGGTGAGAGTTACGCTAAGGGTTAGGGTTAGGGTTAGGGGGAGGGATAGGGTTTGGGTTAGGGTGAGGGTGAGGGTTAGATTGAGGATTAGTTTTAGGGTTAGTGTGAGGTTTAGGGTGAGGATGAGGATTAGGATTAGGGTGAGGTCTAGGGTGAGGATGAGAGTTAGGGTTAGTGTTAGGGTGAGGCTTAGGGTTAGGGTGATGGTTAGGGTTAGTGTTAGGGTGAGGTTTAGTGTTAGGGTTAGGGTTAGGATTAATGTGAGGGTTAAGCTTTAGGTGAGGTTTAGGGTGAAGGTGAGGTTTAGGGTTAGGTTTAGGATTAGGAATAGGGTTAGGGTTAGTGTAAGTGTGAGGTTTAGGGTTAGCGTTAGTGTTAGGCTTAGGGTTAGGCTGAGGGTGAGGGTGAGGGTGAGGGTTATTGTTAGGTTGAGCGTTAGGTTTAGGGTTAGGGTGAGAGTTAGGGTTCGGGTTAAGTTTAGGGTTAGAGTGAGGATTAGGGTAAGGGTTACAGTGAGGGTGAGGGTTAGAGTTAGGTTGAGGGTTAGGGTTAGGGTGATTGTTAGGGTGAGGGTGAGGGTTAGGGTTAGTGTTAGGGTGAGGGTTAGGATGAGGGTTAGGGTTCGGATTAGGGTTAGGGCGAAGGCTAGGGTGACGGTGAGGTTTAGGTTTAGGGTTAGGGTGAGGTTTAGGTTTAGGTTTGGTGTTAAGGATAGGGTGAGGGTGAGGTTTAGGGTTAGAGTTAGGGTTAGGTTGAGGCTGAGGGTGGGGGTTAGGGTTAGGGTTAGTGTTAGAGTTAGTGTTAGAGTTAGGGATATGGTGAGGTTTAGGGTCAAAGTGAAGTTTAGGCTTAATGTTAGGATTAGGATTAGGGTAAGGGTTAGGGTGAGGGTGAGGGTGAGGGTTAGGGTTAGGGTAAAGTTTAGGGGTAGGGGTAGGGTGAGATTTAGGGTTCTGGTTAAGTTTAGGGATAGGGTGAGTGTTAGGGTTAGGGTTACGGTGAGCGTGAGGGTTAGGGTTAAGTTGAGGGTTAGGGTTAGGCTTAGGATTTGGGTTAGTGTTAGGGTTCGGGTTAGGGTGAGGTTTAGGGTGAGGTTTTGGGTTAGAGTTAGGTTTAGGGGCAGGGTTAGGTGATGTTTATTGATGTTTATTGTTAGTGTTAAGGTTAGGGTGAGGGTTACGGTTAGGGTTAGGGTTATGGTTACTGTTAGTGTTATGGTTAGGGTGAAGTGTGCGGTGAGGGTGAGGGTTATGGTTATGGTTATGGTTATAGTTAGTGTTAGTGTTATTGTTTGGGTTAGGGTTAGAGTTAAGGTTAGGTTGAGGGTGAGGTTGAGTGTTAAGGTTAGGGTGAGTTGTAGGGTGAGGTTTAGGGTTAGGGTTAGGGTGAGGGTGAGGTTTAGGGTTAGAGTTAATGTTGAGGGGAGGGTTAGGGTTAGGTTTAAGGTTAGGGTTAGGATGACGGTGAGGGTTAGGTTGAGGTTTAGGCATAGGGTTAGGTTTAGGATTAGGGTTAGGGTGAGGGTGAGTATGAGGGTTAGTGTGAGGGTTAGGGTGAGGCTTAGGGTTAGGCTAAGGGTGATGTTGGGGGTGAGTATTAAGGTTAGGGTGATGGTAAGGGTTAGGGTTAGTGTTATTGTTAGGGTTAGGGTTAGAATTAGGATTAGGGTGAGGGTGAGGTTTAGGGGTAGAGATAAGGTTAGGGTGAGTGTTAGGCTTAGGGTGAGGGTTAGAGTGGGTGTGAGGGTAAAGTTAAAGGTGAGGGTTAGGCTGAGGGTGAGGGTTATGGTAAGGGTTAGGGTTAGGTTTACGATTAGGGTTAGGGTGATTGTGAGTGTGAGGGTTAGGGTGAGGGTTACCCTTAGGCTTAGGTTTAGGCTGAGGCTGAGGTTGAGGGTGAGGGTTAGCGTTAGGGTGAGGGTTAGGGTAAGGTTTAGAGGGAGGGTTAGGATGAGAGTTAAGGGTAGGATTAGGGTTAGGGTGAAGGCTAGGGTTAGGGTGAGGTTTAGGGTTAGGGTTTATGTTAGGATTAATGTTAGGGTTAGGCTTAAGGTGAGGGTAAGGGTTATGGTTAGAGTTATGGTGAGGGTGAGGGTTACCTTTAGGGTTAGGGTGAGGTTTAGGTTTAGGGTTAGGATTAGGGTTAGGGTGAGGGTTAGGTTTAGGATTAGTAGGAAGGTTAGTTCGAGGGTTAGGGTTAGGGTTAGTTTTAGGGTTAAGGTTAGGGTGATGGTTAGGTTGAGGTTTAGGGTTATTGTTAGAGTGAGGGTTAGGATTAGGGTTAGGGTGAGGGTGAGTGTGAGGGTTAGGGTTAGGCATAGGTTTAGGCTTAGGGTTAAGCTGAGGGTGAGGGTGGGAGTGAGGATTAGAGTTAGGGTGATTGTTAGTGTTAGTGTTAGGGTGAGGGTTAGGATGAGGGTTAGCGTTAGGATTAGGGTTAGGGTGAGGGTGAGGGTTACTGTGAGAGTTAGTGTGAGGGTTAGGGTTAGTTTTAGGGTTAGGCTTAGTGTTAGGCTGAGGGTTTGGCTGAGGATGAGGATTAGGGTTAGGTTACGGTGAGCTTTAGTGTTAGGGTTAGGTTATATTTACGGTTAGGGTGAGTGTGAGGTTTAGGGGTAGAATTAGGGTTAGGGTGAGGGTTAAGTTTAGGGTGAGGTTTAGGGTGGGGGTGATGGTAAGGGTAAAGGTGAGGTTTAGGATGAGAGTGAGAGTTATGATAAGGGTGAGGGTTAGTGTTAGGGTGAGGGTTAGTGTTAGGGTGAGTGTAAGGGTTAGATTGAGGATAAGTGTTAGGGTTAGTGTGAGGTTTAGGGTGAGGATGAGGGTTAGGGTTAAGGTGAGGGTAAGTGTTAGGGTGGGGGTTAGGGTTAGGGGGAGGGTTATGGTTAGGGTGAGGGTTAGGGTTAGGATTAGGGTCATTGTTAGCATTTCGGTTAGGGTTACAGTCACGGTGAGAGTGAGGGTGAGGGTTAGGATTAGGGTTAGGGTTAGTGTTAGGCTGAGGGTAAGTTTTAGGATGAGGGTTAGGGTTAGTGTGAGGGTTATGGTTAGGGTGAGGTTTAGGGTTAGGGTTATGGTTACGTTGAGCGTAAGGGTTAGGGTTAGGTTTAGTGTTAGGGTGAGGTTAGGGTTAGTGTGAGGGTTAGAGTTGGGGTTAGGGTTAGTGTTACGGTGAGGGTAAGTGTTAGGGTCAGGGTTTGGGTTAGGGTGAGGGTAATGGTTAGGTTAGGGTTAGGATTAGGGTTAGGGTTATTGTTAGGGTTCGGTTTAGGTTTAAGGTTACAGTGAGGGTGAGGGTTAGGGTTAGGGTTAGGGTGAGGTTTAGGGTTAAAATTAGGGTTAGGGTGAGGGTTAGGTTGAGGGTTAGGGTTAGGCTTAGTGTTAGGGTTAGGGTTAGGGTGAGAGTTAGTAGGAGGGTTAGGGTTAGGGTTAGGGTTAGGATTAGGGTTAGGGTTAAGTTGAGGGTGTGTGTTAGGGTTAGGTTTAGGCTTAGGCTTAGGTTTAGGATGAGGGTGAAGTTGACGGTGAGGGGTAGGGTTAGGGTGAGGTTAAGGGTAAGGGTTAGTTGGAGGCTTAGGATGAGTGTTAAGGTTAGGATTAGGGTTAGGGTGAGGGCTAGGGTGAGGGTGAGGTTTAGGGTTAGGGTTAGGGTGAGGTTTAGGGTTAGGGTTAGGGTGAGAGTTAGGGTTCGGGTTAAGTTTACGGTTAGGTTGAGGGTTAGGGTAAAGGTTATTTTCAGGGTAAGGGTTAGGGTTAGGATGAGGGTTAGGGTTAGGATTAGGGTTAGGATGAGGGTGAGGGTGAGGGTTAGGGTTAGTGTTAGGGTGAGGATTAGGATGAGAGTTAGGGTTAGGATTAGGGTTAGGGTGAGGGCCAGGGTGAGGTTGAGTTTTCGGGTTAGGGTTAAGGTGAGATTTAGGGTTAGGGTTAGGGTTAGTGTTAGGGTGAGTATGAGATTTAAGGTTAGATTTAGGGTTAGGGTGAGGCTGAGCGTGAGGGTTAGGTTTAGGGTTAGTGTTAGAGTTAGGGTTAGGGTGAGGGTTAGGTCGAGGTTTAGGGTTAGGGTTAGTGTTATGTTTAAGTTTAAGGTGAGGGTTAGCTTGAGGTATAGGTTTAAGGTTAGGGTTAGGGTTAAGATTAGGGTTAGGGTGAAGGTTAGGGTGAGTGTGAGGGTTAGGGTTAGGGTTAGGGTTAGACTTAGGTTTAGGCTGAGGGTGAGGGTTAGGGTTAGGGTGAGGGTTAGGTGTATGGTTAGGGTGAAATTTAGGGTTCAGGTTAAGTTTAGGGATAGGGTGAGGATTAGGGTTAGGGTTATGGTGAGGGTTAGGATGAAGATTAGGGTTAGGATTAGGTTTAGTGTGAGGGCTAGGGTGAGGGTGAGGCCTAGGGTTAGTGTTTCGGTGAGGTTTAGGTTTAGGGTTAGGAGTAGGATGAGGGTTAGGGTTACGGTTTGGGTGAGGTTTAGGGTTAGGCTGAGGGTTAGGGTTAGGTTTTGGGTTAGGGTTAGGGTGAGTTTTAGGGTTACAGTTAGGGTTATGGGGAGTGTTAGGTAGAGGATTAGGGATAGGTGTAATGTTAGGGTTAAGGTTAGGGTTAGGGTTAGGGTCAGGGTTAGGGTTAGGATAAGGGTTAGGGTTAGGGTGAGGATTAGGTTGAGGTTTAGGGTTAGGGTTAGGTTTTGCTTTAGGGTTAAGGTGAGTGTGAGGGTTAGGGTTAGGGTTACGCTTAGGCTTAGGGTTAGGCTGAGGGTGAGGGTGTGGGTGAGGATTAGGGTTAGGGTGATGGTTAGGTTTAGGGTTAGCGTGAGGGTTAGGATGAGGATTAGGGTTAGGGTGAGCGTTAGGTTGAGGGTGATAGTAAGTGTAAAGGTGAGGGTTAGGCTGAGGGTGAGGGTTAAGATAAGGGTGAGGGTTAGGATTAGGGTGAGGGTTTGGGTAAGGGTTCGGTTTAGGTTTAGGGTGAGGATTAAATTGAGGAATAGGGTTAGGGTTAGTGTGAGATTTAGGGTGAGGATGAGGAATACGGTTAGCGTGAGGGTGAGGGTTAGAATTAGGGTTAGCGTGAGGGATACCGTGAGGGTGAGGGTTAGGGTTAGTGTTAGGGTTAGGGTTAGGGTGAGGTTTAGGATTAGAGTGAGAGTTAGGGTTAGTGTGAGGGTTAGTGTGAGGGTTAGGGTTAGTGTTAGGGGAGGGTAATTGTTAGGTTGAGGGTTAGGTTTAGGGTGAGGGTTATGGTTAGGGTTAGGTTTAGGGTTACATTTACGTTGAGGGTGAATGTGAGGGTTAGGGTTAGGCTTAGGTTTAGTGTTAGGGTAAGGGTTAGATTTAGGGTTAGGTTGAGGGTGAGGTTTAGGGGTAGAGTTAGAATTAGGGTGGGGGTTAGGGTGAGGGTTAGGGTTAGGGTGAGGGTTAGGGTGGGGGTGACGGTAAGGGTAAACGTGAGGGTTAGGCCGAGGATGAGGGTTAGGGTTAGGGTCAGGTCTAGGGTGAGGGTGAGGGTTAGGGTTAGTTTTAGGGTGAGTTTTATGGTTAGGGTGATGGTTAGGGTTGGTGTGAGGGTTAATGTTAGGGTTAGGTTAATGTTAGGGTGAGGGTTAGTCTTAGGGTGAGGGTTATGGTTAGGGTGAGGGTCAGGGTTAGTGTTAGGGTTAGAGTTAGGGTTAGTGTGAGGGTTAGGGTTATGGTGAGGGTAAGGTTGAGGGTTAGGGTTGGGGTTAGGATGAGGTTTAGGTTTAGGTTTAGGGTTAGAGTTAGGTTTAGGGTGAGGGTGAATTTTAGGGTTAGAGTTAGGGTTAGTGTTAGGGTTAAGGTTAGGGTGAGGGTGAGGGTGAGGGTTAGGGTTAGGCTTAGGCCTAAGCTTAGGCTTAGCCCGAGCATGAGGGTTAGGGTTAGTGTTAGGGTGAGTGTTATTGTTAGGGTGAGGGTTAGGGTTAGGGTTAGGTTTAGAGTTAGGTTTAGTGTTAGCGTTAGGGTTACGGTGAGGGTAAGTGTGAGGCTTACGGTTGGGGTTAGGATGAGGTTTAGGATTAAGTTTAGGGTTAGAGTTAGGTTTAGGGTGAGTGTAAGGTTTAGGGTTAGAGTTAGGGTTAGGATTAGTGTTAGGGTTAGGGTTAGGATGAGTGTTAAGTTTAGGATGAGGTTTAGGGTGAGGGCTATTGTGAAGGTGAGGTTTAGGGTTAGGGTTAGGGTGAGGTTTAGGGTTAGGGTTAGGTTTAGGGTGAGGGTTAGGTTTAGGGTTAGAGTTAGGGTTAGAGTGAGGCTGAGGCTGAGGGTTAGGTTTAGGGTTAGTGTTAGATTTAGGGTTAGGGTGAGGGTTAGGTTGAGGTTGAGGGTTAGGCTTAGAGTTAGGATTAGGATTATGGTAAGTGTTAGGGTGAGCGTGAGGGTTAGGGTGAGGGTTAGGGTTAGGGTTAGGGTGAGAGTTAGGGTTCAGGTTAAGTTTAGGGTTAGGGTGAGGGTTAGGGTTAGGGTTAGGGTGAGGGCTAGGATTAGAGTTAGGGTTACGGTGACGTGAGGGTTAGGGTTAGGGTGAGGGTTAGGTTTAGAATTAGGGTTAGGGTGAGCGTGAGTGTTAGGATTAGGTTTAGGGTTAGGGTTAGGGTTAGGTTTAGGGTTAGGATTAGTGTTATTGTTAGGGTTAGGGTTAGAGTTACAGTGAGGGTGAGGGTGAGGTTGAGGGTTAGGGTGAGGTTTAGGGTTAAGGTAAGGATTAGGGTTAGGGTGAGGTTGAGGTTTAGGGTTAGATTTACGGTTATGGGGAGGGTTAGTTAGAGGGTTTGGGTTAGGGTTGGTGTTAGGGTTAATGTTAGGGTGAGGGTTAGGTTGAGGGTTAGGGTTAGGGTTAAGTTTAGGATTAGGGTTAGGCTGAGGGTGAGGGTGCGCGTTCCAGTCAGGCTTAGGCTTAGGGTTAGGCTGAGAGTGAGGGTGGGTGTGAGGATTAGGGTTATGGTGATGGTTAGGTTTAGGGTTAGGTGAGGGGTAGGGTGAGGGTGAGGGTTAGGGTAAGGCATAGACTTAGGCTTAAGTTTAGGTTGATCTTGAGGTTGACGGTGAAGGTTAGGCTTAGGGTGATGGTTAGGTTTACGATTAGGGTGAGTGTTAGGATGAGGTTTAAGGTTAGGGTGCGGGTCAGGGTGAGGATGATGGTAAGGGTAAAGGTGACCTTTACGCTGAGGGTGAGGGTTAAGATAAGGGTGATGGTTAGGGTTAGGTTTAGGGTTAGGGTAAGGGTTAGGGTTAGGGTTAGGGTGAGGGTTAGATTGAGGATTAGGGTTAGGGTTAGTGTGAGGTTTACGGTGAGGCTGAGGGTCAGGGTTAGGTTGAGGGTGAGGGTTAGAATTAGGGATAGTGTGAGGGCTAGTGTGAGGATGAGAGTTAGTATTAGGGTTAGGGTTAGGGTGAGATTTTGGGTGAGGTTTAGGGTTAGGGATATGGTTAGGTTTAGGATTAGGGTTAGGGTGAGGGTGAGTGTGAGGGTTAAGGTTAGGGTTAGGCTTAGGGTTTGAGTGAGGGTTAGGGTTAGGGTTTGGGTAAGGGTGAGGGTGAGGCTAAGTATTAGGGTTAGGTTTAGGGTTAGGGTTATTTTTAGGTTTAGGCTAAGGGTTAGGATTATGGTGAGGGTTAGGTTTAGGTTTTAGGTTAGGGTGAGGGTTAGGCTGAGGGTAAGTTTTAAGGTGAGGTTTCAGGTGAGGTTGAGTATTAGGCTTAGCATTAATCTTAGGGTGAGGATTAGGGTTAGGTATAGCCTTAGGGTTAGGGTGAGGTTTAGGATTACGGTTATGGTGAGGGTGAGGTTTAGGGTTAACATTAGGGTTAGGGTTAGGGTTACAGTGAGGGTGAGGGTGAGGGTTAGGATTAGGTTAAGGGTTAGGGTGAGGCTGAGGTTGAGAATGAGGTTGAGGGTGAGGTTTAGGGTTAGGGTTAGGTTTAGCGTGAGGTCTACGGTGAAGGTGAGGTTTAGGGTGAGGGTTAGGGTGAGGGTGATGTTGAAGGTGAGGTTTAGGCTTAAGGTGAGGGTTAGGGTTAAGGTTAGGCTTGAGGGTTAGAGTTAGGGTGATGTTTAGGGTGAGGGTGAGGGTGAGGGTATAGGTGAGCTTTAGGTTCAAGGTGAGGGCAAGGGTGATGGTGAGGGTTAGGTTGAGGGTGTGGAAAAGGGTTAGGGTTAGTTTCAGGGTGAGGGTGAGGGTTAGGGTTAGCATAAGTTTTAGGGTGAGGGTTAGGGTTAGGGTCAGGGTTAGGGTAAGGGTTAGGGTTAGGGTAAGGGTCAGGGTTAGGCTTAGGGTTAGGGTTAGGGTTAGAGTGAGGGATAGGCTTAGGGTTAGATTTAGGGTGAGGGTTAGGGTTAGGGTGATGTTTAGGCTGACGGTGAGGGTTAGGGTGAGGGTGAGGTTGAGCGTGAGGGTTAGTGTGAGGGTGAGCGTGAGTGGGAAGGTGACGGTGAGGGTCAGGTTTAGGGTTAGGTTTAGGGTGAGGGTATGATTTAGGGTTACTATTAGGGTTAGGGTAAGGGTTAGGCTGAGGGTTAGGGTGACGGTGAGGTTCAGGGTGTGCGTTTCTGTTAGGTAAGGGTTAGGGTTATGTTTAGGGTGACGATTAGGTTGAGTGTGAGGCATAGGGTATGTTGAGTGTTAGGCTTAATGTGAGGGTTACGGTTAGGGTTAGGATTAGTGTGAGGATAAGGCTTAGGGTGCGGGTAAGGTTGAGACTCAGGGTTAGGGTTAGAGTTAGGGTTAGGGTGAAGTTTAGGGTGGGGGTTAGGGTGAGGGTTAGGGTTAGGGTTAGGGTTGGGTGAGGGTTAGGTTGAGTGTTAGGTTTATGGTTACGGTTAGGTTTAGGGTGCATGTTAGGGTTAGGGTTAGAGTGAGGGTGAAGGTCAGGGTTAATGTTAGGATTAGGTTTAGGGTTAGGGTGAGGCTGAGGGTGAGGCTGAGGGTGAGGGTGAGGGTGAGGATGAGGGTTAATATGAGGGTTAGTTTTAGGGTGAGGGCTATTGTGAGGGTGAAGTTTAAGGTGGGGGTTAGGGTTAGGGTGAGTGTTAGGGTTAGGGTTAGGGTGAGGGTTAGGGTTAGGGTGATGTTTAGGGTGAGGGTGAAGGTGAGAGTGAGGGTTCGGGTAAGGGTTAGGGTTAGGGTGAGGGTTAGGATTAGGGTTAGGGTTAGGGTGAAGGTAAGGGTTAGGATGACATTTACGGTGAGGGTGAGGGTGAGGGTTAGGGTTAGGTTTAGGGTTAGGGTGAGGGTTAAGGTGAGGGTTAGGGTGAGGGTTAGGGTGAAGCTTAGGATGAAGGTTAGGGTTAGGATTAGGGTTTGGGTTTGGGTGAGGGTTAGGTTGAGGTATAGGGGTAGGGTGCGGTTTAAGGAGAGGGTGAGGGATAGGGTTATGGTGAGAATAAGTGTTAGGCTGAGGCTTAGGTTGAGAGTGAGCATTTGTGTTAGCATCAGGTTTGGGCTGATGGTGAGGGTTAGGGATAGGCTGAGGGGTAGTTTTAGGGTTAGGCTGAGGGTTAGGGTTAAGGTTAGGGTGAGGTTAAGGTTTAGGGTGAGGGTGAGGGTGAGGGTTAGGGTTAGCCTTAGTGTGAGGGTTAGGGTTAGGGTTAGGGTTAGGGTGAGTGTGAGTGTGAGGGTTAGGTTTAGGATTAGGGTTAGGGTTAGGGTTAAGCTGAGGTTGAGGTTATGACTGAGGGTGAGGGCTAGGGTTAGGGGTAGATGTAGGGTTAGGGTTAGGTTTAGGGTTAGTATTAGTGTTAGGGTTAGGATTAGGCTGAGGGTCAGGGTGAGGGTGAGGGTGAAGTTGAGTTTTAGGGTGAGGGTTAGGTTTAGAGTTAGAGTTATGTTGAGCACTAGGATGAGGGTGAGGGTTAGGGTTAGCGTTAGGGTTAGGGTGAGGCTTAGGGTGAGGGTTGAGTGTTAGGGTTAGTGTTAGTGTGAGGGTGAGGGTTAGGATTAGGGTGAGGGTGAGGTTTTGGTTTAGGGTGGGGTTTAGTGTTACAGTGAGGGTGAGGGTGAAGTTTAGGATTAGGGTTAGGTTTAGGGATAGAGTCAGGGTGAGGGCTCCGGTGAGGATGAGGGTTAGGGTGAGTGTGAGCGTGAGGGTGAGGTTTTTAGTTAGGTAAGGGTTAGGGTTACGGTTAGGGTGAGGATTAGGTTGAGGGTGAGGCTTAGGTTGAGGGTTACGGGTAGGGTGAGAGTTAGGGTGAGGCTGAGGGTTAGGGTGAGGGTGAGGGTTCAGGGGAGGGTGAGGGTTCGGGTGACGGTGAAGTTTAGGGTGTGGGTTAGGGTTATGTTTAGGGTGAGGTTTAGTGTGACATTGAGGGTTAGGATGAGGGTGAGGGTTAGGATTAGGGATAGGGTGAGGGTTAGGATTAGGGTGAGGGTTAGGGTGAGGGGTAGGGTTAGGGTTAGGGGAGGGTGAGGTTTCGGGTGAGGGTGAAGTTTAGGGTGTGGGTTAGGGTTATGTTTAGGGTGAGGTTTAGTGTGACATTGAGGGTTATGATGAGGGTGAGGGTTAGGATTAGGGTTAGGGTGAGGGTTAGGTTTAGGGTAAGGGTTAGGGTGAGGGGTAGGGTTAGGGTTAGGGTAAGGGTTAGGAACTGTTAGGGTTAGTTTGAGGGTTAGCCTGAAAGTGAGTTTGAGGTTGAGGGTTAGGGTGAGGGTGATGGTGACGGTGAGGGTTAGGGTTAGGATTCGGGTTAGGGTTAGGGTGAGGTTTAAGGTTAGGGTTAGGGTAAGGGTGAGGGTGAGGGTGAGGGTTAGGGGTAGTTTTATGGTTAGGGTTAGATTTAGGGTAAGGGTTAGGGTTAGTGTGAAGGTTAGGTTTAGGGTTAGGGTGAGGGTTAGGGTTTGGGTTATGTTTAGGGTGAGGGTTAGGGTTAGGATTAACGTGACGGTGAGGGTTAGGCTGAGGGGTAGGGTTAGGGATAGGGTAAGGGTTAGGGTTAGGGTGAGGGTGAGGGTAAGATTTAGGGTTAGGGATAAGTTTAGGGTGAGGGTTAGTTTTAGGTTTAGGTTTAGGGTGAGGGTTAGGGTTAGCATAAGGTTTAGGATCAATGTTAGGGTTAGGGTTAGGTTTACAGTAAGGGTTAGGTTTAGGGTAAGGGTTAGCGTTAAGGTTAGTTATGGTTAGGGTTAGGGTTATGGTGAAGGTTAGAGTGGGGGTTGGGGTGAGGTTTAGGGTTCGGGTTAGGGTTGGGTGAGGGTTAGGGTGAGGGTAATGGTTAGGGTGAGGGTTAGGTTGAGGGTGAGGTTTAGGGTTATGGTGAGGTTAAGGGATAGGGTTAGGTTGAGAGTGAGGGTGAGGGTAAGGGTAAGGGTTAGGGTCAGGGTTAGGGTGAGGGTGAGGGTTAGGGTTAGCATTAGGGTTAGGGTTATGGTAAGTTTGAGTGTTAGGGTTAGGGTTAGTGTGCAGGTTAGGGTTAGGTTTACAGTGAGGGTGTGGGTCAGGGTTCGGGTTAGGATTAGGTTTAGGGTACGGGTGAGGCTTAGGGTGAGGCTGAGGGTGAGGGTGAGGGTGAGGGTGAGGGTTAAGGTTAGGTTTAGGTTTAAGGTGAGGGCTAAGTTGAGGTTGATATTTTTGGTTAGGAAAGTTTTAGGGTTAGGTTTAGGATTAGGATTAGGGTGAGGGTTAGGTTTAAGGTGAGGGTTAGGGTTAGGGTTAGGGTGATGTTTAGGGTGAGGGTGAAGATGAGAGTGAGGGTTCGGGAGAGGGTTAGGGTTAGGGTGAGGGTTAGGTTAAGGTTAGGGTTAGGTTGAGGGTAAGGGTTAGGATGACAGTTAGGGTGAGGGTGAGGGTTAGGGTTAGGTTTATGGTTAGGGTGAGGGTTAGGGTTAGGTTTAGAGTGAGGGTTAGGGTGAAGGTTAGGGTTAGGGTTTGGGTTAAGGTGAGGGTTAGGGTGAGGGGAAGGTGTAGGGTGAGGGTTAGGGAGCGGGTGAGGGTTAGGGTTATGGTGAGGGTAAGGGTTAGGCTGAGGGTTAGGTTGAGAGTGAGCATTTGTGTTAGCATCAGGGTTGGGTTAAGGGTGAGGGTTAGGGTTAGGCTGAGGGGTAGTTTTAGGGTTAGGGTGAAGGTTAGGGTTAGAGTTAGGGTTAGGCTTAGGGTGAGGTTAAGGTTTAGGTGAGGGTGAGGGTGAGGGTTATTGTTAGCCACAGGGTGAGGGTGAGGGTTAGGGTTAGGGTTAGGTTGAGTGTGAGTGTGAGGGTTAGGTTTAGGATTAGGGTTAGGGTTAGGCTGAGGTTGAGGGTATGAGTGAGGCTCACCCTAGCCCTCACTGCTAGGGTTAGGGTGAGTGGTAGGTTTAGGGTTAGATTTAGGGTGAGGTTTAGGTTTAATGAGAGGGTTAGGGTGATTGTAAGTGTTAGAGTGAGGGTTAGGGTGAGAGTGAGGTTTAGGGTGATGTTTAAGCTGAAGGTGAAAGTTAGGGAGTGTGAGAGGTTTTGGGTGAGAATGAGGGTTATGGTTTGGTTGAGGGTGAGGGTTAGGGTGACAGTAAGGGTTAGGGTGATGTTTAGGGTGAGGGTGAGGTGTAGGGTGAGAGTTAGGGTTCAGGGAATGGGTAGGGTTAGGGTGTAGGTGAGGGTTAGTGTAAGGGTGAGGCTTAGGGTGACCATGAGGGTTAGGGTTCAGGGGAGGATTAGGGTTAGGGTTAGGGTTCGGGTTCAGGTTAGGGTGAGTGTTAGGGTTAGGTGAGGATGAGGGTTAGGCTTTTTGTGAGGGTTAGGGTTAGGGTTCGGGTTAGGGTTAATGTGAGGATAAGTGTTAGGGTAAGGATTAGGGTGAGACTGAGGGTTAGGGTTAGCCTTAGGATTAGGGTTAAGGTTACGGTGGGGGTTAGGGTGAGGGTTAGTATGAGGGTTAGGGTTGGGTGAGGGTTAGGGTGATTGTAAGGTTTAGGGTGAGGGTTAGGTTGAGGTTGAGGAATAGGGTTTTTGTGAGGGTAAGGT
>NW_027205220.1:0-16806 GCF_024711535.1 Dipodomys merriami
GGTTAGGTTTAGGGTTAAGGTGAGGTTTCAGGTGAGGTTGAGGGTTAGGTTTACGGAGAGCATAAGCGTTAGGGTGAGGGTTGGGGTGAGAGTGAAGCTTCGGTTTAGCATTAGGGTTAGGGGGAGGATGAGGGTTAGGGTTAGGGTGAGGTATAGGGTGAGGATGAGGGTTAGGTTTAGGGATAGGGTAAGGATTAGGGTTAGGTTTATGGTTAGGGTGAGAGTTAGGCTGAGGGGTAGGTATAGGGTTACGGTGAGGGTTAGGTTTACTGTGAGGGTTAGGGTTAGGGTTAGGGTGAGGGTAAGGTTTCGGGTGAGGTATAGGATGAGGGTGAGGGTTAGAGTTAGCATTAGGGTTAGGGATAGGGTTTGGTTTAGTGTTAGGGTTAGGTTTAGGGTTAGGCTGAGGTTTAAGGTTAGGGTTAGGTGTAGGGTTAGGGTTAGGGTTAGTGTGAGGTTTAGGGTTAGGGTTAGGGTGAGGTTGAGTGTTAGGTTGAGGTTTAGGCTGAGGGTGATGTTTAGGCTGAGGGTAAGATTAGGGTGAGGGTTAGGGTTAGATTTAGGATGAGGGTGAGTTTTAGGTTTAGGGTTAGGTTGAGGGTTAGGGTGAGGGTTTGGGTGAGGGTGAAGGTTAGGGTTAGCATTAGGGTTAGGGTGAGTTTGAGTGTTAGGCTTAGCGTTAGGGTTAGGTTTAGGGTAAGGGCTAGGTTGAGGGTGAGGGTTAGGGTTAGGGGTAGGTTTAGTGTGAGGTTTAGGGTGAGGTTTAGAGTGAGTTTTAGGTTTAGGTTGAGGGTTAGGGTTAGGTTGAGTGTGAGGGTTAGGGTTAGCGTTAGGGTTAGGGTGAGGGAAAGGTTTAGGTTGAGGGTTAGTATGAGATTGAGGTTTAAGTTTAGCATTATGGTTACTTTGAGGGTTTGCGTGTGGGTTAGGGTTATGGTTAGGATTAGGGTGAGGGTTAGGGTTATGGTTAGGGTGAGGGTGAGGGTGAGGATGAGGGTTAGGTTGTGGTTGAGGGTTAGGGTGAGGGTGAGGGTTAGTGATAGGGTTACGGTTAGGGTAAGGTTTAGGGTGAGGGTTAGGGTGAGGGTTTGGGTTAGGGTGAGGATTAGGGTGAGGGTGAGGGTTAGGTTTCTGGTGAGCGTAAGTTTTAGTGTGAGGGTTAGGGTGGGTGGGAAATTTAGGATTAGCATTAGTGTTAGGGTGAGGGTGAGGGTTAGGGAGAGTGTTAGGGTTAGAGTTAGGGTGAGGATTAGGGTTAGGGTTAGGGTTAGGGTGAGGTTTAAGGTAAGGGTTAGGGTTATTGTTAGGGTTAGGTTGAGGGTTAGGTTTAGGGTGAGTTTAAGGGTTAGAATGAGGGTTAAGGTGTGAGAGAGGGTTAGTTTAGAATTAGGGTTAGTTTTAGGGTTAGGCTTAGGATGAGGGTGATATTGAGGGTGAGGGTTAGGTTTAGGGTTAAGGTGAGGTTTAGGGTGATTGTGAGGGTTAGGTTTAGGGAGAGGGTAAGATTTAGGGTGAGGTTTGAGTTGAGGGTGAAGGTTAGGGTTAGCATTAGGGTTAGGGTGAGGGTGAGGGTTAGCATTAGGGTTAGGGTGAGCATGAGGGTTAGGGTTAGGGTGAGGTATCGGGTGAGGATGAGGGTTAGGTTTAGGGATAGGGTTAGGATTAGGGTTAGGGTTAGGGTTAGGGTGAGCGTCAGGCTGTGGGGTAGGTTTAGGGTTACAGTGAGTGTTAGGTTTAGAGTTTGCGTTAGGGTTAAATTTAGGGTGAGATTAAGGTTTAGGTATAGGGTTATGGTGAGGGTCAAGGTGAGGGTTAGGTGTAGGGTTAGGGTTAGGTTTAGTCTGCGGTTTAGGGTTAGGGTTAGGGTGAGGGTGAGTGTTAGGGTTAGGTTTAGGGTGAGGGTGAGGTTTAGGCTGACGGTAAGATTAGGGTGAGGGTTAGGGTTAGGGTTAGGTTGAGGGTGAGGGTGAGGGTTAGGTTTAGGGTGAGGTTGAGTGTTAGGGTGAGGGTTAAGGTGTCGGTTAGTGTTAGGGTTAGGACTAGGCTGAAGGTTAGGTTTAGGTTGAGGGTGAGGGTGAGGGTGAGGGTGAGCGTTAGGTTGTGGGTGAGGTTTTGGGTGAGGGTGAGGGTTAGGGTTAGGTAAGGGTTAGGGTGAGGCTTAGGTTTAGGGTTAGGGTTAGGGCTAGGGTGAGGTTTAGGGTGAGGGTTAGAGTTAGGGTTAGGGTCAGGGTGAGGGTTAGGGTGAAGGTTAAGTTTAAGGTTAGGGTTAGGTTTAGTTTGGGGATTAGGGTTAGGTTTAGGATTAAGTTTAGGGTGAGGGTAAGGGTTAGGGTGAGTTTAGTGTGAGGGTTAGTGTTAGGGAGAGGGTTAGGTTTAGGTTGAGGGTTAGGGTGAGGGTTAGGGTTAGGATTAGGGTGAAGGTGAAGGTTAGGTTGAGGGTTAGGGTGAGGCTTAATGTTAGGGTGAGGGTTAGGGATAGGGTTGGGGTGAGTTGAGGGTTAGGGTGGGGGTTAGTGTGAGTGTGAGCGTGAGGATGAATGTTAGGATAAGGGTTTGGCTGATGGTGAGGGTGAGGGTGAAGGTTAGTGTTAGGTTGACGTTTAGGGTTAGGGTTAGGGTTAGGGTGAGGTTTAGGGTTACGTTTTGGGTAAGGATTAGGGTTAGGCTGAGGAGTAGGGTTAGGGTTAGGGTGATCGTTAGGGTTAGTGTGAGTGTTATTGTTAGGGTTAGGGTGAGAGTGAGGGTTAGGTTTAGGGTGAGTATTAGGGTGAGTATTAGGGTGAGGGATAGATAGGTTTAGGCTTAGGGTTAGGTTGAGGGTAAGGGTTAGGGTTAGGGTTAAGTTGAGGGTTCCAGTTAGGGTTAGGGTTAGGGTGAGGTTGAGGGTTAGGTTTAGGTTTAGTGTGAGGGTGAGGATTAGGGTGAGTGTGAGGGTTAGGGTGTGGGTGAGTTTTAGGGTGACTGTGAGGGTTAGGGTGATGGTGAGGGTTAGGGTGAGGGCGAAGGTTAGGTTAGGGTTAGAATTAGTGTGAGGGTTATGGTTAGGGTTAATGTGAGGATTAGGGTTAGGGTTAGGGTTAGGGATAGGGTGAGGGTAAGGGTTAGGGTGAGGTTTAGTGTGAGGGTGAGGTTTAGGGAGAGGGTTTGGTTTAGGGTGAGCATTAGGATGAGGGTTAGGGTTAGGTTTAGGTTGAGGGTTAGGGATTGGGTTAGGGTTAGGGTTAGGGTTAGGGTGACAGTGAGGTTGAGGGTTAGGATTAGGGTTTGTGTTAGGGTTAGGCTGAGGGTTACATTGAGGGTGAGGGTGTGGGTTAATTTTAGGGTTTCATTTAGGGTTAATGGTTAGGGTTAGGTTTAGGGTTAGGGTTAGGATTAGGATCCGGCTGCGGGGTAGGGTTAGGTATAGGGTGAGGTTAGGGTTAGTGTGAGGTTTAGGGTTAGGTTTAGGATGAGGGTAAGGGTTTGGGGGAGGGTTAGCGTGAGGGTGAGGGGTCGGGTTAGGGTTAGGGTTAGCGTGATGGTCAGGGTGAGGGTGAGGGTTAGGGTTAGTGTTAGGGATAGGGTTAGTGTGAGGGTTAGGGTGAGGGTTAAGTTTAGGGTTAAGTTGAGGTTTAGGGTGAGTGTGAGGGTTAGGATTAGGGAGAGGGTAAGGTTTATGGTGAAGATTAGGTTTAGGGTGAATTTGAGGGTTAGCATTAGGGTTAGGGTGAGGGTGAGCGTTAGCATTAGGGTTAGGGTGAGGGTGAGGATTAGGGTTAGGGTGAGGTATAGGGTGAGGTTGAGGGTTAGGTTTAAGGGTAGGGTAAGGATTAGGGTTAGGGTTAGGATTAGGGTAAGCATTAGGCTGAGGTGTAGGTTTAGGCTTATGGTTAGGGTTTGGTTTAGTGTGAGGGTCAGGGTTAGGGTAAGGTTGACGGTAAGGTTTAGGTTTAGGGATAGGGTGAGGTTTAAGGTGAGGGTTAGGTGTAGGGTTAGGGTTAGGGTTAGTTTGAGGTTTAGGTTTAGGGTTAGGGTGAGGATGAGTGTTAGGGTGGGGTTTAGGGTGAGGGTGAGGGTTAGGTTAGGGTTAGAGTGAGGGTGATGGTTAGGTTTAGGGTGAGGTTGAGTGTTAGGGTGAGGGTTAGGTTGAGGGTGAAGGTTAGGGTTAGCATTAGGTTTAGGGTGAGATTGAGTGTTAGAGTGAGTGTTAGGGTGAGGGTTAGGTTTAGGGTTAGGGTTAGGTTGAGGGTGAGGGTTACAGTTATGGTTAGGGTGAGGGTTAGAGTTAGGGTTAGGTTTAGGCTGAGGGTGAGGCTTATGGTTAGGGTTAGGGTTATTGATAGGATTAGTGTTTGGGTTAGCATTAGGTTTAGCGTGAGGGTGAGCAAGAGGGTTAGTTTAGAATTAGAGTTAGGTTTAGGGTTAGGCTTAGGGTGAGTTTGATGGTGAGTGTGAGGAATAGGGTGAGGGTTTGGGTTAGGGTTAAGGTAATGGTTAGTGTTAGGGTGATGTTTATGGTGAGGGTTAGGTTGAGGATTAGGATTAGTGTTAGGGTTACCATTGGTGTGGGGGTTAATTTTAGGGTTAGGTTGAGGGTGAGGGTTAGGGTGAGGGTTAGGTTTAGGGTTAGGGTTAGTGTGAAGATTAGGGTTAGGGATAGGGTTAGGGTGAGGGTAAGAGTTAGGGTTAGGTTTAGGGTGTGGATTAGGTTTAGGGAAAGGGTTAGGGTTAAGTTCATGGTTAGGGTGAGGGTTAGGGTTAGAGTGAAGTGAGTGTTATGGTGAGGGTTAGGGTGATGGTTAGGGTCAGGGTGAGGGTTAGGGATAGGGTTGGGGTTAGGTTGACGGTGAGGTTGAGGGTTAGGGTGAGGTTGGGATGAGGATGAGGGTGAGGGTGAGGGTTAGGATTAGGGTTAGGTTTAGGGTTAGGCTGAGGGTGAGGGTGAGGGTGTGGTTAGGGTTAGAGTGACCTTTAGGGTTAGGACGAGGGTTAGGTTTAGTTTTAGGGTTAGGATGTGGATTAGACTGAGGGTTAGGGTTAGGGTTAGGGTGAGGTTAGGGTTTGTGTGAGCATTAGGGTTATGTTTAGGGTATGGGTAAGGGTTAGGGTGAGGGTTAGTGTGAGGGTGAGGGGTAGGGTTAGGGTTAGCATTGGCGTGAGGTTTAGGGTGACGGTTAAGGTTAAGGTTATTGTTAGAGATAGTGTTAGGGTGAGGGTTAGGGTGAGGGGTGGGGTGAGGGGTAGGGTTAGGGTTACGGTGAGGTGTAGCATGAGGGTTAGCCTTAGGGTGAGGGTTAGGGTGAGGATTAGGTTTAGGGAGAGGGTAAGGGTTTGGGGGATGGTTAGGGTGAGGGTGAAGGTTAGGGTTAGCATTAGGGTTAGGGTTCAGTGAGGGTTAGGGTTAGGGTTAGTGTTAAGGTGAGGGCTTGGCTGAGGGTGAGGGTTAGGGTTAGGGTGATGGTGAGGGTGAGGGTGATGGTGAGGGTGAGGGTTAGGTTTAGGTTTAGGGTTAGGGTTATAGTTAGTGTTAGGGTTAGGGAGAGGTGAGGGTGAGGGTTGTTGTTAGGGTTAGGGTGAGGGTGAGGCTGAGGTTTAGGTTTAGGGTTAGGGTTAGGGTTAAGGTGAGGGTGAGGGAGAGTTTTAGGTTGATGTTTAGGTTGAGGGTGAATGTTACGGTGAGGGTGAGTGTTAGAATTTGGTTTAAGGTAAGGGCTAGTTTAAGGGTGAAGGTTAGGTTTAGGGTTAGGTTTAGGGTGAGGGTTAGGTTTAGGGTGAGGCTAAGGGTTAGAGTGAGGGTTACGGTGAGGGTGAAGGTTAGGTTTAGCATTAGGGTTAGGGTGAGGGTGAGGATTAGGCTTAGGGTTAGTGATAGGTTTAGGGTGAGGGCTAGGCTGAGGGTGAGGGTTAGGGTTAGGGTTAGGGTGACGCTTAGGTTTCGGGTTCGGGTTCGGGTTACTGTTAGGGTTTGGGTGATGGTTAGGGTTAGGTTTAGGGTTAGGGTTAGGGTGAGGGAGAGAGTTGGGGTTAGAGTTAGTTTTTGGGTTATTGTTAGGGTTAGGGTGAGGTTGAGGTTTAGGGTGAAGATGAGTTTGAGTGTGAGGGTTACGGTTAGAGTTAGGGTTAGGTTTATTGTTAGGGTTTGGGTTAGGTTGAGGGTGAGGGTTATTGTTAGCAAACAAAGGGACTGAGGTAGTTCAGTCAAAATGCTTTTTATGAATATTTTTCTTTGTTTATGCTGATTCCATAACCAGAAGATGGATATCTGGAGCTAAATCCTTCCCAAGGTCATTGGGATCATTTTAGTTCCTTAACATTTTTAACAAGAATTCTACTAATCGCTAGCCACAATTTGAAATAAGGGAGTAATCTTATCTGTAACTTATGTGTTTATTTCCCTATAATATTTTTTTAAAACTATCACTCCAGGTTGTTCACAGTAGAAAACTGAAAAACTACTAGAAAAGACTAGTGCTTTTCAAAATAGCAAACTGAGCTTTAATTTATATATTGTTACCAACTGTGTGAAAGAATGTGCAAAAGCAGGCTACTGGTGATATACAGAGATTGACAAGTAGACTTTGACACTCCATGGAAAAATGAAACAATCCTAATTGTAAGACATTTAATTATATTTTTGTTGGCCTATTTTACTGATTCGCTTACATCTGTGAAAATGTTTTCATTTATTTACCTCTACTTTGTCACTTGGGCTGTTGAAATCATACCCCAAATATCATTGTGAAAAAGAATGTCAAGAGGATTTCTCTGTTTAGTCTTATAGGACTTTTATAATTGTCATAACTTTCAGTTAATACATTAATTAATTTCAACTTAAATTTGCCTGTAGTCTATGGGAATATTTTATTTTCAATCTTTTTTGCATAGTGGACAATTATTTTCGCAATGGTTTTAATGAAGAGACTAGCATTTCTCATTTTGTAGACTATTAGTTACACAATGTTATTTGTGAAGAGGCCGTCTTTTTCCTATGTGTATAGATTTTGTTCTTGTCAACTAGAATATACACATGCATGACTCAATACTTACATCTCAGAAGTGTTTAAGCTGCCTTTAACAACTTTAGTATATTGTGTTTATGTATTTATATTTGTCAATATTTATTAGTGTTATTTCTTCTCTGATTCATTGTTTAAGATTGTACTGCTTAATTTATTAATATGAATGAATTCTTAAAATTCCCTATTATTAGTACAAAATTATGTAAAATTTATAATGATGATAATTATGGATACATATTATTTTAATCCACATTGTTCTTTGAAGATTGGTGTCATTAAATATTTTCTATTTTGAAGAATATCCTATATGTATAGACTCATATATACTTTTTGCTATTGGATGGGGTGTACATATATTCTTAAATTTTATGTAGTATGTAATGTTGCTAACTCATTTTGTTTCCTTCCTTCCTTCCTTCCTTCCTTCCTTCCTTCCTTCCTTCCTTCCTTCCTTTCTTCCTTCCTTTCTTCCTTCCTTCCTTCCTTTTTCCTTCCCTCCCTCCCTCCCTCCTCTCTCTCTCTCTTTCTTTTTTTCTTTCATTTTTTTCTTTCTGTCTGAATATCCATGTGTTGTAGATTGAGGCACTGAATTTTCCTACTATTGGTGTATTGCTATAAACTTTTTCCTGAAGATCAGTTCATGGTTGCTTAAATTTTTATTATTTGATATACATATATATGAATATATTGCTATAACTGTTATATCATCTTGTAAATAAACCACTTCATAATTATACATTGACTTTTATTTTTCTCCTCAGATGATTTTGACTTAAAATATTTATTGAGTAACATAACTACAGCCAATCATGCTTTTTGCCATCTTTTGCTAATTAGAGTTAGCATGGTTTTCCCACTTCATTTTCATTCTGTTTTCAGTTCTTTTAATTAGTGGAGCACCGAACTCTTATATCTCCAGGCATGTTTACATGTTGGTAAGGGGGCTTTCTTGGTGTATGGAGATGAAGTGCAGTGGGATGTGTAGATGGGCCTGAATGTGAAAACCACATCAGTTGACTGGACATGGGACAGTACTAAAATCTGGGGCCACAAAGATGAGTATGTGACTGGGTAAGTAGACCAGTTGATACCAGCCTGTGCCACAGTTCGTTGGGATGGCTTACTTCATTCTTCTTTCTTCACCTAGAGCTTCATTCTGTCTATACTTTGTTGGACTGATGCAAAGAATGTGCAAGTCATCTTTCAATTCTCTTTTTCCTGTCTTTGTGCTCTATTAAGTTGTTATAATTTGTCATGGTAGTTGCTTAAGTCTTATGAACATATTTTTATAACTGATTAGTTGTTCAAACTGATGTTTTTTAAATAAAGAAATGGCTGATAAAATTGATTTTAAGATGTTGGTATTGAGCTCACTGCTCTAAGTTGAGTGATGTCTATATAAATCAAATTTTGGGGCCAACTTAATACTACCTGATAAGATTTAAAACATATAATAATAGATATCTTCTCTGAAAGGCAAGACTATATAAAACCTATAAGATCAATAAGTAACTAGGTCAAATTATAAAAAAAAATTAAGAATTAAAAAAAGACCTGAAGGCAGATGACAAAAGATTACGTTGCACAAGATTAAAGCCATGTAAGATATCCTTGCTTGCAACTCATTTGAAGAATCATGGACTTGAAAGTGCCTTGAAGGGTCTGATTTTTGTAGAGTTCAACAGTAATAGGGAGAAAAAGTGTGTGAGTGTGGAATACATCCCCTCAGAGTTGGTCACAACTGAATGAGTGAAAGTTTCAAACAGCTTCAGTCAGCATTCCACGGACATGCTTCCAGGAAAGGTAATGTTATGAAAAGAATCTGTCCCTGATGCTTACACCTGAAGTACCTAGTTTATGGTTTCCCTTAGTTAAGCCAACGACTCTATAATTAGAAAACATAGCTAGTCTCCAAATCAGAACTAAGTCTGTGCTCTAAAACGATAGCTAGAATCAGAGTAGAAATAAGCTTATGATATGAAAAAGTAGCTAGAATCAATCAGCATCAGTAAGAAAAGGCGAGAAAAGAGTAGAGATCAAGACATAGCAGAAGTAGGGAATAGGAAAGAAAGAAAGAAAGAATACCAGGTGGCAATTTCTGATCTCTCAGCTAAGTGCCAAGTGGAGTTCTTTATGTTTGAATAAACTACAATGAAAAATTTAAATTAGCTATGCAGACTTATTATCCACATTTCAAATGCTGCATTCTCAAGGGGCTAGTATTCACAACAGAAGAATATGACTATTATCACAAAAACATAATATCCAGCCTTTAACAAATGACCACACATTGGTTCAGGGACATTATGAGGTGAGTTATAAATTTTAATTTCTTCTAATTTTTCAAAGAAAATATTTGAAAATAATGAAATAAATGAAATATAAAATGAAATGAAAAATAAATGAAAAATATTATTTCATTCCTCATTTGTAGATGAACTATGACTTTATTAGGACAAAGAATAATGTGATTTGGAGAAAGATGGTAAAACTGATAAAAACAAAAGTTTTAAAATATGTACATTTTAGAATAACTTGAATTTCTAATACATTTCAATATTTTTGTGACAAGTAATGAGTAAATTTAACATGTGAAACAGGATTTATTTTTAATAGAGAACTCTTACCTGTTGAACTTATGGAATAGATGATTTTGATGAAGAAACTTGCAGAGAATTTCCTTCTAAGAGCTTCCCTTAAAGAAACAAATCAAGTCTGAGAACTCTGATTCTCCAACTTTATAAATTTTTTCAGAAAAAATTCTAAATTATTGGATTTTTTCAATCTTCCTCAAGAATCCTTCATGTACTGTAATTATTAATAGTCCCCATTTTACCTTCATTTAGAGCTTTTCATTTTACTTTCTTTTCCTTCTCCCCTTGCAATTAATAGTTTGTATAAATTGTATTTCTAAGAACAAATTCTGGTTAGAACATTCCTCTAGATAACTGGTAGATATATAGATGATAGATAGACAGATATAGGTAGTTAGAGAGATCAAAAATAGATAACACATACACTTATAACTACATATACATCTAAGATAATTTCCAATATATAATATATTTCAATAAAATATGTTGTTCATCTATTATTATTGTTCAACATAGTTTAATGAATATTAATTATTTCTCAAGTATGTGTTAAAGCTAGAAATATAAATAAAGACCTGGATCTCAGAATGAAATACCTGAGTGAACACTCCATATAACACAGGTGGATGTAAGTTACAAAAACTGCTGAATTTGTGAAGTATAACCTAACCCTAGTCTAACCTGGCTGCAGTGCAAATGTAGAAGAATAAGATGAGGACTTTAGCAAGCAAATCATGCCAACTCTGGAGGTTAAAAGAAGAGCTAATTCAAGTTTTGACCCTTGTCTCACTCCAACAAATTATTAAATGCTGGCTCACTTTAATTATGCACTTTTAGAAGATAGATAGAAATTGTACATTTCTATTTTTAAGAAGATTTTTGAAAAGATAGAGAATTATTTTGTTGCATATTAAATACACAGTCATCATTGCGATGGTTGATTCTTGTCTATGATATGATCCTCAAAAGCACTGGCATGACCCAGTATAGTGGGTACGTGGATCCAATGAGATTGCTGTACTGAAAATCTGTGAATGTTCTGGGAACTTCTAGTTTAGCACTCTACTGAAGTTCTTGATTCAGTTTTCCCCCCATAATTCAGCACATAGTGCACAATATCTTTCAACCATTTTAAAATTTCAGTTCATCATGTTCTCAAACACATTATGGATGTATCCCTTTTTGCTTGGAGAAATTTGCATAAATTTTACCTTGCTTTTTTCATATTTTCCTTTGTGGGGGCAAATATTTACAGAATTAAAGACAATGAAATTCTCCAGTGTCACACAACGGTGTAAACACAGAGGATAAGAGTGCGGGGCTGGCTGAGAGCTGTGCAGGTCTGACAGAGCTTCTCTGTATCAACTGAGCTGCATTCTACATGGGCAATGTACAAAAATTTAACAAAAATTAAATTTTCGTTTTTGAAATCTCTTTTGGTTTATTCATTTATTTTTGGCTATCCTTCATGAAAATGTCATCCAATAATTCTTACAAATAAGGTAAGTTTATTGTAAAATACTTTGACAATGTGCTTTCTATTTTGTTTGTTAAAGATACACAGTCAAAGAACTAGGGTTTAGTGTTCAGATAATGGGCAATTTCTTTTTGATTGAATAAGATCATACTCTAGAAGAAAGTATTCTTGGGAGAAATCAGTAAAATATATGAATACATAGGACAATAACTGTATTTTCTATTGTAGCACAAAATAGGCAGCCTAAATCACTAAATCTATAGACACGATTAGTTGGGCAGATTTAGGAAGCTTTATATTTATTTTTGCCTGAATAATTCTCAAGGAAATTTATTATCATCTTTTTTCTAAGAGCATAGTAGTAAAAGTTTAACTATAGTTGGGTACATCTCATTGTATAAAATAGCCTAGGACTTGATGTGTGACTAAAACAGTATAGCATTTGCTTAGCAAGTAAGAGGCCCTGAGACCACTCCTTCCTGGGGAAAATACCTTAAGTGCATTTAAAACAATAAATCAATGTGCTCTGAGGCAAAGATTCAAGACAAATTGCTAACCATTATTTGACATTTGATGTATGCATTAAGTGCCAGGTTTTTTCTGTCTGGATTTACTGAATATTTTAATGTCACTGGTATATTCCAAGACTCATTCTCTGCAGGTACCTTATCATTCAATTTTTCTAGCAACATTTTATTTTCAATATAGTTTGTTTTTATATAGATATGGTGTTTTTACATCTGGAGCTGGGTATTTCCAGGTGTATAACTGCTCCATGGTACCAGAACATCACAAGACAATTGCAAGTTTTTTTGAAACACAATGTACTTTCTTGGCCTGGAAGTGTCCAAATGAGTCAGACTAGGAAATGTTGGTAAAGGAAAAAAAAGAATCATATTCCTACTTCAGTTATATGCACACTGACAATTTGAGATCATCCCATAAGCTTTCTTTTTTATATTTTTATTGTGAAAATACTGTACAGAGGGATTACAGTTACATGAACAAGGTAATGAGTACATTTCTTATCAAGCATTGTTGCCTACTCCTTTGTTTTTCCCCCACCATCCCTTCCCTCCCACCTCCACAACTATACTCCCCCACCTACTTAAATTGTAAAGTTCATTTTTCACCATAATGTCTTGCACATCTCATTGTTGCAATATGTCAGCCTGTATCCCTATTTAAACACTTTGTTGTTTCCCTTCCCCTCCCCAAGTTAGCCCTACATCAAATACAGTAAAAACAGGGGGAGGGACATACAAAGCAACAAAACAATCATGTAGTACCTTATAAATACATTAAAACAATAGCAAGAAAGATGCAACCATTTGTGTCCCTATCTTAGGGTTCATTTTGCTCAACTTCATCTTATCTGGTCATATGTATATAGCTTTTGACATTTTCTACTTGTCCCAGATATATACTAGCTATTGCAAATAAGGGAAACCATGGGACCTATGTTTCCTTGGGCCTGGTTTATTCACTTAATATATTTATTCCAAGTCTTTTCACTTCCTAACAAATGGGGCAATGTCATTCTTTCTGATAATACACTGTTTGTTCTCCAAAGACAGGAAAGAAATTTGCCACCTAATATCTAATACTCTAATAGTTTGCACTGTTTCCAACTCTGCATTTTTTCATTTATAAATTCAGACCTGAAGAATGGTAATGAAAACAAGTATCTTAAGGTTCTTTTTTAAAATTTACCTCTTTTTTGTATGTCCCCTCACATTTTTAAAATTTGGTTTTAATTATTTTCACGGATAATGCATCACATCTGATGAAAATTTTTCTATGGAATTTGAATTATTTCTGCAGCAAGCTTGGTAATTTCATATAGATCAAGGAAAATAAGTTACTAAGATATGTTTTGAAACTATTAATGCAATATTAAATTTAAGAAAAGTAATTGAATATGAAAATCAAAATTAAAGCTTTCATATGCACAAGTACATGTTAGTATAGCTTGTTACCAGAATTAGTATGTTCTGATAACCATTTTATATACTTTTATTAACTTCTGAATGAAAAAAATAAGTTACCTAAATATTTTATCTCAACTTTGAACAAAAAGTTTTCTTCTTTCATGTATTTTTGGAGAATATCTAGAATTAAAAATAATTCTTGTGTCATTAATTTACCCACTTTGTAAAATCACTGTGCAACTATTCTACTAAATATTTTCAAGAAACAGAAAATTAATCTTAAAAGAGAAGGTATTGGAGTTGTACTACAATTGAGAAATTATATTTATGTATCTTTTAGTGTTTTGTTTTATTTTTCCTTCCTAGAAACCCTCATTTCCCATGTTACACTTGAAACACTCTTTTTATTTTCACTACAACTTTGTTTTACCATACAATGTTTATGAGATTAAAATATATATGATATGACATTAAGGTATAATTACACTTGGTTTTATTATCAAATTATTAAGCCAAAAGTTAAAATTAGAACACTAAGCGTTTTTCACTACTGCATGACCAACTTGTGACCTACTCAATCCTACTTGTGACCTGGTTTCAAACAGTAGAAAGTTAAGCTTCAGAATGATGACACGGACTATTTTCTAACATGTGAACTTGCAAATGGAGAAAAATATGTGAAACAACAGAAGCATACAAGAGAAAAGGAAAGGATTCAACATTACAATTTTAATTTAGAAAATGGTTTCCTGAGTTTCTTCAGAAGATTATAACTTGTTCTTTTGCCATTTATTTGAATGTCAACATTTTTATTTTCAAAAACAAAAGTAAACTATTTTCAAAAGTTTAGAGTAAAACTTCATTGCATAATCAAGAAATGACAAAGGGATGGTATGGGAAAACAAAGGAGAAGGCAAAAATGCTTGATAAGAAATGTACTCATTACCTTGTTCATGTAGTTGTAACCTCTCTGTATGGTATTTTCACAATAAAAAATATATTGAAAAACAAAGAAATGACTAAGTTTTTCTTTAAGTACATTGAACAAATAATGCAATGAAGCATTAAAATGATAACATCTTCCATGTTGCCTGAAGTCTGATTAAACCTTCTCTTGTAACTAGCTTATCTAGTTTGCCTTGCTCAGAAACTGTGTTCTTAACTCATAGATCTTTTATTTAATGTCTTTGTATCATGGCGTGTATGAGATATAGAGGATGTTAATAAGATGCCATTGAGGGCTTGAGACCCCTCAAAAATGATGAGTACAAAAATAAATGCAATCAGTGCTCTATTACCACAAAGTCATGATGCAATAATCTATCAAGAAGTGGAAATTAAGAGTTAATTCTACTCATAAAATAGCTTAACAGAATTAAATAATTGTGTGTCAAATGGAAAAAAAATGTACTTGGAATATTATCTAAAATGCTGCCAAATAGGCATGTAAGAGAAGCTCCTGAATGAACCATTTTGGAGCATAATTTCAGTTGATCGGTGATAGTTTTACTTGCATTTTACTCCTCCATTTTCTCTTGCTTGTATATTGCCAACTATTTAAAATACACTTTATTTTAATCTAACCCACCAAATAAGGTTGGTTTCAAACTCTTTCATGTTCACTTTCTTTAAGATGTTAGTCACCTGGGCATTGAATTTCTACCTTTCACAAACCAGAAAATGAATGGCCTTTTTCAAGTCAGACAACCTCATCCCTTTTAAGCTAAGCTACTTTAAAACATAATGAAGGAGGTATTTTTTATTCCATTTATACTGCTCTGTTTCTCATATCTTTTAGTAGATATCTGTTAACTGATCAATGTCTAATTTAAATTCATTCTATCCATCCATTCATCTAATAGACCCATGGAGTTGAAATTACAAAATTTGTCTCCACTGATATTCCATTCCTTATCAAAGTACAGGTTTTTAATTTTCATATCTGGCTTGGATCATTTCTCTTCACTCTATAAAACTGTACTTTGTGTAGGCAAGATAATAAACAGTATCTCCAGTTTTAGTGTTTTCAAATATTGCTTTAATTTTGGAGAAATATTTCAATAATTATTGATTTAATCCATTAGAAATTACTTATTATTAGAGAGGTAATTCTATTATTCCCTTGAATTTGCTGATACAGTTGGCAGATATACTATTTAAGTAAAATAACAGAATTTTTTTTCAATTTTTAGTATACTTTTATTTGAAACTTATATTCATTTATTTGAAATTCACACTTATTTGGATGTGCTATTTTAAACATTCTGAAATAAATAAGTTGCCCAATTTATTTATTTGTTCTAATATTTTCTTTAACTGTAACTCAATATGTTTTACACATTTTTTATTTTTATTTATTTTATTTTATTTTATTTTATTTTATTTGAGAATATACTGTACAGGGGGGTTACAATTACATGGGCAGGATAATGCATACATTTCTTAGCAAGCATTGCAACCTCCTCCTTTGTTTACCCTTCACCTCCCTTCCCAGCCTCCCCCCTCCCCCCCACCCAATCATACCCCCCTCCCCCACACACACCGACATTGTAAAGCTGGTTTTGTCATGACATTTTGTAATTCTCTTTGTTGCAACAGGTCCACCTGAATCCTTAAACGACTTGTTTGTCCCCATCTCCTCCACATGTTATACTGACATCAAATATAGTGAAAGCGGGGGTTACACTGTGGGGGAGGGACATACAAAGCAACAAAGAAATAATCTTATAAATGCGTTAGAAACACATGCATGAAAGAAAAGAAAACATTAAAATACATATTTAAGGGTTCGTTTTCCTAACATCACATTATCTGACCTTTTCAGCTTGACTCATAATTATACTAGATATTGCAAATAAGGGAAACCATGGGACCTATGCTTCTTTGGGCCTGGCTTACTTCACTTAATATAATTTTTTCCAAGCCTTTCCATTTCCTAACAAATGCGGAATTGTCATTCTTTCTGATGGAGGCATAGAATTCCATTGTGTATATATACCACATTTTCTTGATCCATTCATCTACTGAGGGGCATCTGGGTTGGTTCCATATCTTAGCTATGGTAAATAATGCTGCAATAAACATAGTTGTGCTGGTAGCTTTAGTGTGGTCTTTTTTGTAAACATTAGGGTAAATGCCCAAAAGTGGGATTGCTGGGTCATAGGGGTGTTCTATGTGAAGTCTTTTGAGGGACCTCCATACTGCTTTCCAAAGTGGTTGAACAAGTTTACATTCCCACCAACAATGAAGTAAGGTTCCTTTCTGTCCACATCCCCTCCAGCATCTGTTGTTGTTAGAGTTCTTGATTTTTGCTGTTCTAACTGGAGTGAGGTGATATCTCAATGTTGTTTTGATTTGCATTTCTTTGATGGCTAGGGATGTTGAACATTTCTTCATGTGTCTATTGGCCATCCTTCTTTCTTCTTCAGAGAAGCTTCTCTTTAAGTCTTTCGCAGTTGTTTCTTTGAGGATTTGTTGTTGGGTGGTTTAATTTTTTGAGTTCCAAGTATATTTTAGATATGAGACCCTTGTCCGTTGTATGGCTAGTAAAGATCTTCTCCCAATCGGTGGGCTTTCTATTGCTCTTGCTAGCTATGTCATTTGCCCTGCAGAAGCTCTGCAACCTTATACAATCCCATTTGTCCAACCTTTCTTTGATTTGTTGTTTTTCTGGGTCTCTATTCAGAAAATTTCGGCCTGAGCCAAGGAGACCTAGGGTTTCTCCTATTCCATCCTGTAATGTTTTCAGAGTGTCTGCTTTGAGTTCAAGGTCTTTGATCCATTTGGAGTTGATTCTGGTGCAGGGT
>NW_027205221.1:0-16801 GCF_024711535.1 Dipodomys merriami
AACATAGGTCCCATGGTTTCCCTTATTTGCAATATCTAGTATAGGTATGAGTCAAGCGGGAAAGATCAGATAATGTGATGTTAGGAAAATGAACCCTTAAATATGTATTTTAATGTTTTCGTTTCTTTCATGCATGTGTTTCTAACGCATTTATAAGATTATTTCTTTGTTGCTTTGTATGTCTTTCCCCCACAGTGTAACCCCCGCTTTCACTTTATTTGATGTCAGTATAACATGTGGAGGAGATGGGGACAAACAAGTCGTTTAAGGATTCAGGTAGACCTGTTGTAACAAGGGGAATTACAAAATGTCATGTCATACCAAGCTTTACAATGTCGGTGTGGGGGGGGGGAGGGGGGTATGATTGGGTGGGGGGAGGGGGGATGCTGGGAAGGGAGGTGAAGGGTAAACAAAGGAGGAGGCTGCAATGCTTGGTAAGAAATGTATGCATTATCCTGCCCATGTAATTGTAACCCCTCTGTACAGTATGTTCTCAAATAAAATAAAATTAAAAAATTAAAAAATTAAAAAAAAAAGAGGTCTTTAATTTTGGCATTGGTATCTGCCTCATGATGAAGTAAGAAAGAAGCCACTCGTATTATTCCACGTATATCCACTGTGCAGGGGTATCCAGCCATCTACAGTTATTGCATGTGTCACTTGAGCCACCAACTCACGAACAATGGGTAATTGTCCACTGTAGGCTTCCCGATGAAGAGGGGTATACTCATCATCATCCCTCATATGCATATGAGTGGCCTTTTTGGAAAGTAGTCTCCACACTGTAGTAAGCTGATTATTTTAAGCATCCCAAAGAAGAAATTTGCTTGGATCCTTCTCCATTTTTTTCTTGCAATTGATACCATTCCTCACTTTTTCATCTTGTTCCTCATCTTCATCAGAATTGCCTAACCAGAGACTTTGAGAGCCAGTCGGAATGAGGTGTCTATGTAGTTCCCTAAAAGGTCACGTTGGATGAACTGGTCAGAAATACCCCATGAGTTTTTCACCATGATTTATTTTCTCTTTTTCCCTTTTTACTATTCTAAACTATTCTAACTGGAGAGTAGGGAATTGATGGAGAGCAGAGGAAAGATTTTCCTCCGTATTCAAAGTACAGACTGAAAATGAGGGCCAGTGGTGTCTTCAGGTGCAGCTTATTCTAGGAATGAGAAAATATGAAATAATGCTTTCTATATAAATGATTTGGGAAATGGCAGAGCAGAAAGTGAAATGATGCAACCAAAAATATAAAAGCAAAATAAATGAGGATAATTATGCAGCAATCATATTATCTATGAGAACTATGAAAGAGAGAGAGGAAGAAAGACAGGTGTGCAATGACCTAGCTAGCCATAAAATCCATGCTTCGGATCAATTTATAGGGCAAACAAAATTTTATTTTTTTAAAGAGATGGAAATCAAATTTATGTATTTACTTGAAATTCGTAAATACATTTTAGTAGCCTACATAAAGAGGCATAGCTTTGACCAAATTACAGACAAGAATCTAAATCCTGATAATTCTAGTAACAGATCTGACTGAAATAATTTGAATCACACTTTTCCTGTACAATGAAAGAATAGGTCCAGGCTAGGAAAGCAGCTAGAGAAGGCAGGCCAATTGTATCTGTGAGAAAACTTTGTGGAAACTGGTATTGAGGATTACTTTCTGGTGCCACTTGCACTGGAAGCATGATTCTGAAATATTGCTTGCTGATTCTGAACTATTGCTTTGATCATTATATTCTCCAAGAGGAAAAAGTGAAAATTGATTGCAAAGGACTACTAACAGATTTTGACTTCTCATTAAGCACCTTCAATGATAAAAATCACATGAAGAAAATAGACAGGCCTACTTTTTTAGATGAAAACAAGTGTCTTTAAAAAAAAAAACAAGAAATTTAAGTAGTCATGAAAAGGACTTCTATTTTACTACTGAATTATACATTTTTTCCTAATGTTGGGTAACAATAAATAATGGATCTTTTAGAAAGCTCTTAAAGCTCATATGTTCAATAATGAATTCTCTTACACTATATCATGGTATTTTTTGTGTATGGAAGAAATTTCCATTACTAACTTGATGTTCGGACAAGAAAATATCATCATTGTATGTCTTGCTTCTATTCTCTCAGTTTTAAATTACTAAGTATGTGCATTAGATAAGTATAGAGGAAAAAGTAGAAGCCCCACTGATGGCTCATGTATTTAATCCAAGCTAATCAGAAAGATGAAATCTGAGGATTGTCGTTCAAAACCAGACCAAGCAAAAAAAAAAAAGTCCATTAGATTCTGATTTTAAAGTAACCAGCAAAACCTAGAAATGGAGCTATTACAAACAGTAAAATGCTAGCCTTGAGAAAATAAAACAAAAAAAATTCTGGGAAAGAGCCAGGCCCTGAACCAAACAAATGACTTACTTAATTTGTCAATTAATTAATTAAAAATACATTAAGAAGTCACATGTAGAGAGGCAGGAAATATGTAACACCAGTGGTGACTGGATTATGTATTATTTTGTAATAAGGCAAATCATCATTTGTCCTAATCACTAATATTTCATTTGAACTTTTTGTACGATAAACCCTCAATTTAGCATGTATGTATATGTGTGTGTACATGTGCGCACATGTGTGTGTATGTGTGCATGTGCTATTGCAATGTTGCTTGCCAATGTGGAAAGGGTGAGGCTGAAAAGAGCTATCTGTTTTGCAGTGTTTTTATTTATCAGTGTTTTGTCATGTCATTTCAGTGGAACTACCCTTTTGTACATTTTATTTTTCAAATAATAACGTCATCATAATCCAAGCATTTACAACATTAAGTTAGGTAAAAGAGACCGCTTTCAGCTCTTATTAAATGTTAGGTAAGAAGACACTGACCTAATTAAGTAGTAAGTTATTGCTGTAAGATGATTGTTAGTACAAAATAGGTATTTGATCACTTAACTTGGTTATACAGTTCAGATATACTCATGGAGTGAGTTTGACAGACTTGACCAAATAAGTATTACTCTCTGGTTATTCCTGTGAAACACAAGATGGATAAACTCCAGATTACTGTTGAAAATAACTTCCTTTGTAAGATCATATCTATTCTCACTAAGAGATAATCAACCCCATATTATGTTTGAATATCACATCTTATTGACTGAAAATAAGTATTGTGGATATGCTTGTTAGATATTCCTTTCAAAAACAAACAAACAAAAATTATGTGTCATCTCCAGATTGTGGATGTATTTAAAGTTATTTTGTACATGCAAAGGGACATTCACTAATGGCTCTTTTGTGGGAGCAACTATCACAACTTTAACAGATAAGGCTTTTTGGATATCTTTTACAATATAAAGAACATCCCAGAGCGAGTCTTGCAATTTCTGAAAACCCTTTGAATATTTAAGTATTATTTCAGTTCATTGACTATAGAGCTAAAGACATTTCTGAAATAAATATCGTTAAGGTCTGAAAATGTAAGTGGGTATATAGGCTTTTTATGAATCATTTTATGAAAACCCAGTTTTTATGAAAGTAAATGAAATAGAATAAAAGAATGTAAGTGAATTTGGCAAGCTAATTATTATTAGGACTTTCTTTTCTATTAACACAGTCCTTTTCATGTAGAGGATGCATTTAAATTATTTCCTTTGTGTCTCTGTACTTCAGTTAGTCTTAGAACCTTTATAGTTATAAGAGTGAATTTGTAGTATAAATAAAGATCTTTTAAAATAATTAAGATTAATCTTGTGTTTTGTGTCCTGCTCCCAAGAAAATAAGTTATTTTCAAGTGTTAATAGTTTATCATTATTATTATCATTGTCATAAGGAATCTTTAAAATGCAGTAGTATTGATGTCTTTTTAAACCAATTGTATTCACAAGTTGGAGAGTCTTTAATTCATGCTTAGGTGTTGTTGTCTATGATTCTTAACCTCTCATTCCTAACTTTAATGACAGGTCATACTGCATTTTGGGGTATATGAAAGATAAAAATATTTATCTGTGGTCAAAGGTAATTTTTATATCAGTGTTGGTTTAATAACATTTTAAAGTAGTACCTTTCTCTCAAAATGTTTGGTATAAAAAACAATCAAAATACTTCTAATGGTAAACAATATAGGTGAGCTACAATGTGGAAATGATTGGTCCATAAGACCTGCAGTATGTTTTCATCAGAAATTGGGTAGGTCATTCTTTCAATATGACTTTAAACATAGATGGGTCCCCAGGCAGTGCAGTGTTGAATCATGGGATAGAATATGATTTCTACTATTTTGAGCTAGAAATCAAGAATGTTATAGTTTGGCAGTTCCTTTCACCAGGGAGGTATAAATTGATTATGAACTTGGAGTTTTCATATTACAGTACCCTATTTTCTTTTTATTTTCCTTTTTTTTTTTTTTGTTTTTTTTAGTTAGTCATGGGGCTTGAACTCTGGGCTTGGGCACTGTCCCTGCGCTCTTCCAATCAAGACGAGCATTCTACCGCTTGAGCCACAGTGCAACTTCCGGTTTACTAAAGGTTTATTATAGATAAGTCTCACAGACTTTACTGCCCGGGCTGGCTTTGAACTGGGATCCTCAGATCTCAGCCTGCTTAGTAGCTAGGATTACAGGCGTGAGCCACTGGCATCTGGCTTAGTAACCTATTTTCTAACAAAGATAAAGTGAAATATTATGAGTGTCCACAATAATATTGGGAAATTTTCCTAGAATTAGTAGACTAAGTGCTGGTATTTTAGTCATAAAATAGAATAAGGTAATTTGATAGGGTGGGAATGGGCCGTAGGCTAAAGCTTACCATGTATGCAATGTTAGACTAGTAATTCCAATTCTGAAGACTTCAATATCATCATCTGATAATTAAAAATAGAAGTAGTTCCAATTTATGGGATTATTGTGAGGATTAAATTAGATAACGTAAAGTACTTGGAAAAACAATCAGCATTTGATACTTTATACCTGTTATTTTATCATGTGATGAATTCTAACATTTTTAATGTGATATTTATATTGTGTCTATTTAGGATATGCAATGTGATGTATTGATATTCATTGCATTGTTCACTTTCCTGTCATTATGAGGAAAATACCTGCAAAGATATTTTTTGAGGAGGAAACTATTATATTGTCTCATGGTTTAAGAGAACGCAGTTTAAGGTCAGATGTCTCCATTGTTTTTAATTGTATTTTAATTAAATAGTGGTATGAAGGAATTTCCATTCAACAAATCAGTTTATAAGTACAATAGATGTATACATAACGTTCCACATCCTTCCAAAGCTCACCCCATTTTAATTTTTTCTAGATTCATACTATCTGCATTGAATATTATGCCTTCACTCTCTTCCTCTATAACTCTCTTTATTCCTTCCCTTTGACTTCCCCTCATATCTTCCAAGTGATAGTTTCCTGGTATTCATTTTGTTAGATTAAAAGTTCAATTTTATTTTATAAGAAATTACACCTTTTAAATACTCCTCTGCAAATAGCATTCTTTGGTTAATACTGTTGTGTAAAGTTGTGTAATAGTGGCCTAAAGTTCTAGCTTCCAAATACGCGACAGAACATGGTTCCTTTGTGTGTCTGATTCAGATTTAGTTTACTTAACATATTTTTAGATCTATCCATTTCTATGCAAATGATGTAACAATCTTCATAATGGATGGGTGCAATCCAATTGTGTATATGTGCCACACTTCTCCAACCATCCCTCTGCCAAAGGGCATCTTGTCTGTTTCCATAACTTCACTAAGGTGAATAGTGCAACAGTGAACATGGTTATGATAGTGATTTTACTCTAACTTTTTGGAAGAATTCATGACTATCTTTCTGGGAGCAATACTCTAACCAATTTTCCAGAATAAGCACATCGCTCCCTTCATCTCCATCACAACTTTTTGCAACTCCTCAAAAACACAACTACCACCTACAGGTCTCAATAAGCTAAAACAACACTGTGCCCATATTCTTCCAATAAATTTTTTCATAATTTTACACATAATTTAGTGAAAGCCTTCTATGTACTTTCCTAATGTGGGAATGAGGGACATGACAATAGAGTAAAAGTAAGAAAAATGCAATTTAATTAGCTATTAGAATATTTACAATCATTTTCAGATCTAACTCGTAACCTCACTTACTATTATTTTAATCTTTATTTGATTACTTAATCTATCCCCTAAATTATAACAGGTGATTTAAATACAAAGGCAAAAATGTGGTTTGATTTTGACACTCATATGTGAGGATGCACAATATGGACAAATACATGGATTAGAATTAATAGCCAATATCAATTTTGTTAAAGTAAAGATGGTTTTCCCAAACTGATTCTCACAACTCATATTCAAGTCAACAACAAGAAACATGTGACACTTCCCTTTGTTTTGCTCCTCATTATGTTTTGTTTCCATTTTATTTTATAATCAAGGATGATTTCATAAATCTATTGTAGATACAGAAATATGTAAAATATTTCTATCTGTATGCATTGATATATACATACACACAAATACTGTACAGTTTATAATGAAATTTATACATTCTGTAACTATACAATTTACTAAATTATTAAAAACATCGACGGCTCATGCCGGAAATCCTGGTTACTTGGGAGGCTGAGACCTGACAATCATGGTTTGAAGCTATCCTAGGCAGGAAAGTCCATGAGCCTCTTATCTCCAAGCAAACACCAGGAAATCAGAATTGGAACTGTGGCTCAAAGTTGTAGAGTAGTAGCCTTGACGGAAAAAGCTCAGGGACATCACCCAGGCTCTTAGTTTAAGAACTACAATCTAATAAAGAAAATCTATTTAATTTACAACTGTGTAAGTAGAGTATTTCCATCACTCAAATGCACATCCATGCTCATTTGCAAGGTAACTCTGTTATGTCTGGAGTACCTCATAACATTATCAGTTAAGTAGAAAGCATTGCAAGGTGGGTTCACTCTATCTCTCATATGGATTTTTCTCCAGTCAAAAACTCAAATCTTACAATTATTCCAATTATTTAAAGTCATAGCTTTTTTCTTTAATACCCATAATATTAGAGTTTGAATTGAGTGCCTTGTGTCTCCTAAATGGGTGTTCTTACCACTTTGTCATGCCCCCAGCCCTAAATTATCATGATTAATTTTCAGATAGAATCTGGCTTCCTACTTGTGTATGATCTTGAGCTCAGCTCACTTTATGTTTTTCTTCCTGGAATTTAGAATAGCAGGTCTTGGCATTGTGTACAGATCTTTCTGTCCAGTCGGGGCTTTAACCACTATCCTCACAACAAGTACACTCCCACATAGTCAGGATTTTCATAAGCTTATCATAGCTGATTTTTTTTAAAAAAATCTTTGCATTTCCTGCTGATCATATATTATATGAAGATAATAAAACTACAGATGCTTGCCAGGAGGAGAAAAATCTATTACTAATTGTTTCACAGAGGCTTCCCTTCTAGTGAAAGAAATATATTGCTTGATGCAGGATTTCACACAGTCATATTGCTAGGAAGAACCTTAAACAATTATCTAACACTACAGAGTTTAGGGAGATGAATTGACCTCCTGAATAATTTACTTTTAGATGAAATAAAAGCAGGCTTCCAAAAAGAGAACAGACTTTAGAGAAACATGATGAGTTGTATGTAAATAGGTGCTTATCTGATTTTGTTAATTGGTGAACTAATACAGAGAAATAAAGTACAGCAAAGAGAAAAAATAAAGAACTCTCCATTGAAATACTCATTTGTGTGTGTGTGTGTGTGTGTGTGTGTGTGTGTGTGTGTGTGTGTGCGCGCGCACTCGTGCCTGTACTCACACGCACATGTGCATGTGCTTATGCATGCATTCATCATTCCCGAGGTTTGATAGTGCCTAGGCACTATCCCTAAGCTTCTGTACCCAAGGATAGTGGTCTACCACTTGAGCCACTGCTGCACTATTGGTTTTTTGGAAAAATTGCATGTATTTTCATGACTGGACTGGCTTTGAACAGTGGTCTTCAGATCTCAGCCTCCTGAGTAGCTAGCTAAGCTGATTCAGCCTCTGAGTAGCTAGTTAAAATTCTGCCTGTTTTCTATGCTTCACTGCTCTTTTATTCTTTCCATGAGGTAATCACAAGCCTAAGTCATATATATGTCTAAGTTCTTTAAAAATACTCTTACTGCTTGGCACCAGGGGCTCCTGTACTCTTAACTACTTAGGAGATTTAAGAACAGAACCCAGGCTTCTTTCTCAATCTATAGCTGGGTGCGTTGGATCATTTCCACCATCCTGCACTATCTAGAGACTAAGATTGGAAATACTGAGGATTCAGGCCAGCCAAGGTAGGAAACTAGACAATTTGTTGTGCAACTCTGATGCCATTGATGATGGGAAGGCTAAAAGGACAGATCAGGTGCATGTTCTTGTGGAAAGGGAACACCTATCCTAAAATTAACCACTGATATGATGACAGCCTAGCAAGAACAATACCCCAAGTTGAAATCCCCACAATTTCCCACAACCAGAATAAGTATATGCATTAACATCCAAAAACATTGTACAATATGTTGTTTGCTATAATATCATCTTTATCTGATTATCATATGATGTGACAAAATAGTTTCTTCATTAAACTTGTGATATATTTAAAAAGACCTAGAACATTCTTTCTCACTTATTATGTTCAAACAAATGGCAAATTGCCTCATTTCTTACATATTTGACTACCACTAAAAATTCATCTAATGATTATTATAGTAATATATTCTCATTACGTTACTATGTAACAGTTTTTAAACTTTTTGTTTCTCTGAAGTTTAAGTATATAAATAGTTTCATCAAAGTATATTCCTTCCGTACTTGGGGCAGATTTTTATAAAGATTTTAAACAATGGCTTCTAAGAATACTTAATTGGTATACTGTTTGGTTTATTTTAATATCAATTTAATTTTATTGTAATTGTAATGTACAGAAGGGATACAGTTACATAAATAATATAATGTGTATATTTCTTATGGAAGGAACATGGTTATCCGCGACATCGATTTTTTTAACTCAAAAACAGCTTTTGCTGTTGCTATTGATCAATGGGTCCTTTTGCTTTCTTTGTTCATGCATTTTTTATTATAAAATTGATATACAGAGGGTTTACTGTTACTTAAGTCAACTACAGAGTAAACTTCATTTTATATTCTAAATTTCAAAATTTGAACTTAATTACTTATTTTTTTTTCTTTCATTAGGGTAATTGTTTTTTCAGAGTTGTAGGAGTAGTTAATTTAATTTTGCATGGTTTCTACACATGTAAATTATTCAGACACATATATTTTGCTTTTAAAATATTTAACATATGAATATTTAAAATTATTTTCTTAATTTTTATATGGATGGTGAATTTAAATAAATTTATTTTCTTAAAGTTCTAAACATATTTTTTCAGGTAACAAATAATTACTGTATTTTCAAGAATCACATACTTTATTAAGAAATGAATCATTACCAGGTTAATTTTTGTAAATATTTGTACTTGAACGATAAAAAAAAGTTTGAACTGGGCATGGTGATTTTTTAAATTTTTTTTTTATTTTTTATTGTGAAAATACTGTACAGAGGGGTTACAATTACATGGGCAAAATAATGAGTACATTTCCTTTTTTTTAATTTAAATTTTAATTTTTTGTGAACATATTGCACAGAGGGTTTACAATTACATGGGCAAGATAATGAGTACGTTTCTTATCAAACATTGCAGCCTCCTCCTTTGTTGACCCTTCACATCCCTTCCAAGCCTCCCCCCCCTTCCCGGTCCCCCAGCGAATCCTTCCACCGCCCCCGCACCAAAGTTGTAAAGTTCGTTTTCGATATAACAACTAGTACTTCTCATTGTTGGAACAGGTTCACCTGTATCCTTAAACGTCTTGTTTTTCCCCATCTCCTCCACAAATTATACCGACATCAAATATAGTGAAAGCAGGGGTTATACCATGTCGGAGGGACATACAAAACAACAAAGACATAATCTTATAAATGCGTTAGAAACAAATGCATGAAAGAAAAAAAACATTAAAATACATATCTAAGGGTTCATTTTCCTAACATCACATTATCTGACCTTTTCGGCTTGACTCATACATATACTAGATATTGCAAATAAGGGAAACCATGGGACCTATGTTTCTTTGGGCTTTTATTACTTCACTTAATATAATTTTTTCCAAGTCTTTTCATTTCCTAACAGATGGGGCAATGTCATTCTTTCTGATGTAGGCATGGAATTCCATTGTGTATATATACCACATTTTCTTGATCCATTCCTCTGCTGAGGGGCATCTGGGTTGGTTCCATATCTTAGCTATGGTAAATAATGCTGCAATAAACATAGTTGTGCTGGTAGTTTTAGTGTGGTCTTGTTTGTAAACATTTGAGTAAATGCCCCAAAGTGGGACTGCTGGGTCATCAGGGAGCTCTATGTGGAGTCTTTTGGGGAACCTCCATACTACTATCCAAAGTGGTTGAACAAGTTTACATTCCCACCAACAATGAAGTAAGGTTCCCTTCTGTCCATATCCTCTCCTGCATCTGTTGTTGTTAGAATTCTTGATTTTTACCATTCTAACTGGAGTGAGGTGGTATCTCAATGTTGTTTTCATTTGCATTTCTTTTATGGCTTGGGAGGTTGAGCATTTCTTCATGTGTCTATTGGCCATCCTTCTTTCTTCTTCAGAGAAGTTTCTCTTTAAGTTTTTAGCCCACTTATTTATTGGGCAGTTCTTTCTTTGAGGATTTGTTGTTGGGTGATTTAATTTTTTGAGTTCCATGTATATTTTAGATATGAGACCCTTGTCTGTTGTATGGCTAGTGAAGACCTTCTCCTAATCCATGGGCTTTCTATTGATCTTGCTAGCTATGTCCTTTGTCATGTAGAAGCTCTGCAACTTCATGCAATCCCAAACTTTCTTTGATTTGTTGTGTTTCTGGGTCTCTATTAAGAAAATTTCGGCCTGCTCCAAGGAGACCTAGGGTTTCTCTTATTTCATCCTGTAATGTTTTCAGAGTGTCTGCTTTGACTCCGAGGACTTTGATACATTTGGAGTTGATTCTAGTACAGGGTGATATATAAGGATCTAGCTTTAGTTTTCTAAAGTAGTTAACCAATTTTGCCAGCACCAATTACTGAAGAGGCTGTCTTTCTTCCATGCTATTGTTTTAGCTCCCTTATCGAAGATTAGATGGCTATAGGTCTGTAGGTTCATTTTGGGTTTTCAGTTGTATTCCATTGTTCCTGAGCTCTGTTCTTATGCCAGTACCAAGCTGTTTTGATTATTGGATTTGTAGTAGAGTTTGAAATTTGGTATTGATATTCCTCCAGCAGTGTTCTTTCCATTGAGGAGAGTTTTTGGTATTCGGGGTCTTTTATTGTTCCATATGAATTTTTGGATTGCCTCTTCTATTTCCTTGAAGAATGAGGTTGGAATTTTGATAGGTATTGCGTTGAATTTGTGGATAGGCTTGGGCAGTATTGCCATTTTCACGATATTAATCTTTCCAATCCAGGAGCATGGGAGGTTTTGCCATTTTCTAAGTTCTGTTTTCATTTCCTTTTTCAAGTTTTTAAAGTTTTCATCATAGAGGTCCTTCAATTGCCTAGGTATTTTATTTTTTGTGGGGCTATTACAAATGGAGTTGCATTCCTAATTTCAGCCACACTTTTCTCATTGTTGGCATACAGAAAAGCCATTGATTTTGGAGGGTTAATTTTATACCCTGCTACTTTTCCAAAGTTTTGAATCAGCTTGAGTAATTTGGGAGTGGAGTCTATGGGATTCCTTAAATACAAGATCATGCCGTTTGCAAAGAGGGAGAGTTTTATTTCTTCTTTCCCTATTTGGATATCCTTTATGTTTGCATCTTGTCTTATTGCTGTAGCTAGGCATTCTAATACTAGATTGAAGAGAAGTGGAGAGAGTGGACATCCTTGTCTTTTTCCTGAGTTATGAGGAAATGGCGTTAGATTTTCACCATGAAGTATAATGCTGGCTGTAGGTTTGTCTTATACAGCCTGTATTGTATTTAGGAATGTTACATGGGTTCCTAAATTTTCCAAAACCTTCACCATGAAGGGGTGTTGGATCTTGTCGAATGCTTTTTCTGCATCTATTGAAATAACCATGTGGTTCTTATGCTTGCTCCTGTTGATGTGATGAATAATATTATTTGACTTGCATATATTGAACCAGCTTTGCATCCCTGAAATGAATCCTGTTTGATCGTTGTGTATGATTATTTGGATGAATTGTTGAAGTCGATTGGCCAAAATTTTGTTGGAAGTTTTGAATCAATGTTCCTCAAAGAAATGGGTCTAAACTTCTCTTTCCTTGATGAGTCCTTGCCTGGTTTGGGGATGAGGGTTTTGATGGCTTCATACAATATCTTCGGTAGTGAACTTTCTGTTTCAATTTCATTCAAGAGTTCGAGGAGTATTGGTGTGAGCTCTGCTTTGAAGGCCTTTTAGAATTTCTCTGTAAAATCATCTGGTGCTGGATTTTTTTTAGCTGGAAGGTCTCTTATTGCTGTTTCTATTTCAATGCTTGATATGGGCCTTTAAGATGGTTTAACTCATCTTGGTTTAGTTTTGGCATGTCAATATTGGCTAGGAATAGGTCCATTTCTGTCAAGTTCTCAAACTTATTAACCTAAAGTTTTGAGATGTATTCCCTCATTATGTTCTGAATCTTGATTGTTTCTGTGGTGATGTTTCCATTCTCAACTCTGAGTTTATTTATTTGGGTGTGTTATCTTCTTTTTCTGATAAGATTTGCTTAGGGTCTGTCAAATTTGTTAAGTTTTTCGAAGAACCAACACTGTTTTGTTGATTCTTTCTATAATTTTTTTTGGATTCTAATTCATTTAATTCTGATTTAATTTTAATATTTTCTATCTGTCTACTGGTTTGGGATTTATCTTCCTGCTCTTTTTCAAGGAGGTTTAGATGTGTCATTAAATTGTTAGTTTCAGATCTCTCCAATTTGTTGATGTAGGAGCTCAGAGCTATAAACTTGCCTCTGAGTACTGCCTTTGCTGTGTCCCAGAGAAGCTGGTAATTTGTGTGTTCATTTTTGTTGAATAGCATGAACATTTGAATTTCCTTTCTAATCTCTTCCATGACCCACTTGTGATTCAGCAATGTGTTGTTCAGCCTCCATGTGTTACCGGATTTTCTTTGGTGGCTTATGGTGTTGAGTTCTAATTTTATTCCCTTGTGGTCAGAGATAATGCAAGGTATCACTTCAATTTTTCTGAATTTAGACAAGTTTGCTTTGTGGCCTAAAATGTGGTCTATTTTAGAAAATGTTCCATGTGCTGCTGAGAAAAACATGTATTCTGATGCTGCTGGGTGAAATGTTCGGTAGATGTCTATTAAGTCTAGTTGATCTATGCAGCTGTTTAGATCTACGGTTTCTCTGTTGAATTTTTGCCGAGTTGATCTATCTAGTGGGGAGAGTGGTGTGTTAAAATCCCCAACAATTAATGTCTTTGGATTTATGTGGGATTTGAGGGAAAGTAATGTTTCTTGGATAAATTTGGGTGCTCCATTGTTTGGCCAATAGATATTCAGAATTGTAATATCCTCCTGAAGGAGAGATCTTTAATTAGTAAGTAGTGACCTTCTTTATCTCTTCTCACAAATTTTAATTTGAAGTCTATTTTATCTGATATTAGGATTAGAACTCCCGCCTTTTATGGGGGCCATTTGCTTGGTAGATTTTACTCCAGCCTTTTACATTGAAAATATGCTTGTTTTTATGGGCAAGATGTGACTCCTGAAGGCACCAGATATAAGGATCGTGTTTTTTAATCCAACTAGACAGTCTATGTTGCTTAATTCGAGAGTTAATGCCGTTAATGTTGATAGATAAGACTGAGAGGTACTTGGGAGTTCCTGCCATGTTATCCACCTTCTTGGGGGCTGCGAAATCTGGGTTTTTCCTATGGTTCTTTGATTCTCAGTTTGGGTGCAGTTTCTTGGCTTTAATTGTGGTCTTGTTGCTTTTCTATGTGTAGGACATCTTTAAGAATCTTTTGTAGAGCTGGTTTGGTGGAGATGTATTGTTTCAATTTTTCTTTGCTATGGAAGGTTTTTATTTGGCCTTCAGTTATGAAGGAGAGTTTAGCTGGGTACAGTATTCTTGGTTGATAGTTGTTTGTTTTTAGGGCATGGCATACATCATTCCAGGCTCTTATTGCTTTGATTGTCTCTGCTGAGAAAACTGAGGTGATTCTAATTGGTTTCCCTTTATAGGTGATTAATCTTTTCTCCTTCACAGCTTTAAGCATCTTTTCCTTGGTCTGGGTTGATCCTGTGTGGATTATAATGTGACAGTGGGATGTCCTATTCTGGTCTGGTCTGTATGGGGTTCTAAATGCTTCTTGTTTCTGAATAGGCCTATCTTTTTGCTTGTTTGGGAAGTTCTCTACTAGGATCCTGTTAAACAAATTTCCTAGACCATTAACTTCTGTTTCTAGGTGGTCCTCTACACCCATTATTAGATTAGGCCTTCTGATGGTGTCTTACAAGTATTGGATAGATCTATCATATTTCTTGGACTTGTCTTGGATGGTTGTATGTTCTTTCTCTATATTATCTAGGCTGTTTTCAATCCCTGAGTCGATGTTCTGCATGGTCTAACCTATTGTCAAGACTTTCTATTTTGTTTTTTATTTTTTTCCTTCTAATTGGTCAGCTTTGATGGCTTCAAATTCTTTGTTGAAGCTTTGTTTCAGATCTTGTATGAACTTCTTTGCTTCCTTAATTTGGTGTTCAGTATTTATTCTCAAATCACTTAGTTGATTGTTTATGTTTTCCTTGGACTGCCATTCCTTCTGTTGGGTTCCATTCAGCATTCCCTTTGTGGTCTCCCTGACTTCCTTCTGCTCTTTGTTAATGGATCCCATTTACGCCTTTAGTGATCATTGTGTATTCTCTTCCTGCTCTCTCAATTCCTGTATTACTCTTTGCTTAGCTTCCTCCCACTCCCGTTCATACCTTTCCTGTAGTTTTCTTTGAGTGTTCTCAGCCTGTTCATGCCTTTCTCTTTGAGTCTTCTCAAGCTGCTCACTCAAATCCTGTATCAGTTTTTGAGTAGCTTCCTCACGCTCAAGATACTCCTGTATAAATCTTTGGATTGCCTCCTCTCTCTCCCTATCACACTCATACAGAGTCCTTTGTATGTTTTCAATCTTTTCATTTATCATATTTGCTAGCAGTGTTTGTAGAGCTATTTGGAAACTCCCCTCTGAATTATTCATTATCTCTTCTGTCCCCTGATTATCAAGTTTGTGAATTGAGATACCTAGATTTGCCATTTTTCTTGTGTTTTTACGGCTTACTCTGCACATTTGGGATGAAAATAGCACCAGTTTTGTGCTAGACCACTATCTTAAGGCAAGAATCAACCAAAGTCTGAATTTGCACAGTCAATAGTCTACAGATACAATCAAGTTCAACAGATACATCTATTCAACATCAAACAACTATATATTAATGGGCTACGAACCACAAAGAAGAATTTGGGAAACCAGAAATTATTAGGTTTAGGGAGAGGTGTGGGTAAAAAATAGGAATAGAGTGATGTGGGAAGGCACAGGGAGAGTTAAGTAAGTCCTAATCCCAAAGAAGGAAATAGGTTGGGTAGGATGAAAGTTGCGAGAGAAAGAAAAAGAAGAAAGAGAAAGGGAAAAGAGACCAGAAAAAATAGAAAAGTAAAAATTATTATTATTATGCAGATTACAAAAACAATCTTTTTAGAGAAGAACGTGAATATGAGAGAAGGGGGGGATATAAAGGAGATGTGAAAAACTTAAAAATAAAAATGCTTAAAATATTATATAGGTATAAAGAGGTAATACTGCTGTTCAGGAATTTAAGACTCAGAGGTTTTGAATTGAATAATAAATTTTTGGATTATCTGTGTACACAATGGGGGATAGGGTCTAATAGTCAACTACGGGTTTATCTGAGGATGTGCAGGACAGCAATTAAGTTACTTAAAGAAGAATGAAAGAGAGGAAAAGGTGAAAAGGATAAGAAAGGAAGAAAAAAAGATCAGAAGTTCAGTAGAGCTAAACAAAAAACAAAAAGATAATTAAAAAAAAAGGAGAACGAAAACAAAAAAGAAATTAAAACGCACACACACATGTATCCCTAAAATAAAAATTATAAAAGTAAAAAAAGTTACTGGAAAACAATTTTTTTTCAGAAAAGGTAAAAATTAAAGATTAAAAAATGTTTTAGAAAAGAAAAAAAATTTTTTATAAAAGATACAAAAAAGAAGAAGAAGAAGAATAAAAAATTCTGTGACTTTTTTGGGTGGGGTGGGAAAAATCCTGTGTCTCCCTTGTGTCTTTAACCAGCCTCTTGTTGGAGTCTCTGGACTGCTTGTGGTTCTGTGGCTTGGTTGGTTTCTTAAGTCAGTTTGTTCGAACAGGCAGAAAAATGCTCTGTTTTACCCAGGATTTTGCAATCCTCCTCCCAGGCTAGTTTAATAGGAGGCAGATCTGCTTTGAGTATCACAAAAGAGGGAGATGCTTCACATTGCTAGGATTACAGGTATGGAGCCAAAGGCCCCAGCTACAAAGCAGAGCTTTAAGCTTATTAAATCGTTCTTGGACCATTTAGTATTGCACATAAATAGTTATCGCCTTTTTTGTTCAAGGTCATCTAGTTTTCCACCTACTTTTAGGGGGTTTATGGTTTTCCATTTTATAGTTTTGTCATGGTATAGAAATTCTCAGTACACCTGATAGGACTCAGCTTACTC
>NW_027205222.1:0-16769 GCF_024711535.1 Dipodomys merriami
CATCCTCCCTCTTCGTCTCCCTAATTATCACTTGCCCCCGCCCTTTACACTCCCTCACCTCAATACCTTCCTAGCCCTTGGACACTTTCTTCTTATCTGACCAGAAAATAAACTCGTTGAGGCCAGGGAAACTGGTAACCCACCCTGATCCCTAGGGTCTACTGAGGCTGCTCTGCACTCGGTTGAGCACACAGCTCCTGGATGTCATGAACTTGCTGAGGGGTCAGTCGCTTGATCCAACATACTGGCTTTAATCTCTGAAACTGTCCCTACAGAGCTTGTGAATGGTTGGCTCCCTTGATCCAGGGACACCAAACCTAGTCTTGCATGTTATCCCTTCTTCCTTCCTTTCCTCTTTTTCTCCCTCTGTCTTTCCCTCCTCTCTCTCTCTGTCTCTCTCTGTCTCTGTCTATGTCTCTCTCTCTCTGTTTCTCTCTCTGTCTTTCATTTCTTTGTGTCAGTCATGGGCCTTGAACTCAGAGCCTAGGTGCTATCCCTGAGCCTTTTTACTCAAGGCTAGCAGTCTATGGCTTGAGGCATACATCCACTTCTGTTGTTTTGTTTTTGGTAGTTAATTGAAGACAAGAGTCTTACAGCCATTCCTGCTTGGGCCAAAAGTTTCCATCCTTGGATCTCAGCTTCCTAAGTAAGTAGGATGACAGGCCTGAAGCACCAGCATCCAGCTCAAACCAAGGTTTCTTCATGTTCTGTGGAAACAGCCTGGAACCTTTCATTGTCTAAGACCTCCCAGAGCATGGTGCACACTGTATACGTTTGTTGGATAAATAAATGAGCATCTGTCTATGACAATAGTACAGAAAAGTCCCATCTGATTCAGGTAAGTATCCCCTGTAATTATTCCTCTGATGAAGCCTGATGTAGCTCTCCCACAGTTCTCTCTCCTCACTCTTCATGCCCTCCTGGTGGCACCACACTTAACTGTTTTGACTCATAGGATGTGAGCTATGATGTACTCAATGTATTCCAGGGCCTCTAGGATGCATATCTTCTCAAAGATCTCTGTCCAGCGGCTGACCAGCTCTGTGGCACTCAATTCCCCACTCAGGTATGAACAAGTTTGCCATGAGCTGAAAGACTGGCTCAAGAGGCCTCCTCTCCTCCCCCTGGGACCAGCCAGGATGGTCTACCACATCCCGCCCCCAAGTTTCATGTTGCAGACAAAGGATCTTTGAGGCAGCCTGGGGTCTCTGAATCTCCCATAATCCAGTGCAGTTGCTGGGAATCCTCTTTGCTCACAGCTGGCAGGCTGGGGATGGCAAGGTCACAATCCCTGCTCCCCAGGACGTCCCCGACTTAGGTGGTCATCCTAGAGAGAACTGGAGGAGATTCAGCAGCTGCCAGAGAAAGGCTTAGTCAAGGCACAAGGTTCAAAGCAAGAAAATAATCTGGTTTGGGACCTCTGCCTGTGACGCTTTGAACGACATTTTTGGCAGCTAAAAACGTCCATCCAAGGCATTAGTGAAAATTGCCAGCTTAAATAAAAAAAACCTGGAAAATGTAGCATTTAAATTGTCCCAATCAAACTTAAAGGGTTCCAAAATCAGTGGTCCCCTTTTGCTTCCAGACAGCCTACAGCAGGTTACAGAAACTGGCATTCATCGATCCCTATCTAACTGCCATATCCTGATACCAAGCGGGCTCCAGCAGGGGGAATGGACTTGCCTACCATTGTCCAGCATGAAACGTCCCAGACAGGACACCGATTGGAGTCTGCAGGAATCCAGGGAGGATTGACCACTGGTGCACTGCCCCAGGAGAGAATCCATGCCACCAGTGGGGCCCCGGAGCCCTGGGCTTGGATGCCCACAGAGACCATAAACGCCCTAGGTAAGGTTCCCCTCTCATCCTCGGTCATGGTGAAACATCTGCCATGTCACACTGTACTCCAGCCCCCAAAACCTCGTAGCTTCACAGCCCCTGCCCTACCCTTTCCCCCATCTCCTTCCCTAATTATGTTTGGCAGACACATTCCCAACCCTTGAATTAGCTCCAACTATACACTGAGAGCAGAGTGTCTGTCTGGAAGATTGTGGCTGTGGACACACTTGCCTCACCAAGCTTCTGGCCTGGGATAGAAGGACAGGTGTCCACTCGAGTTCACACAGGTCTCCTAGGGGAGGGCCACGCAGGCCCAGCAGCTATTGTGGGCTACAGGAAAGGGGGAAAAGTGAGGTAGAAAGGGGAGGAAAGGAATGTCTACTGAAATCTTCCATAAAGGATCCATGAAACTGTGAAGGAGAAAACAAAAATTGTGGCTGGGCTCATACTTGGTACTGATGAAAAAAGAACAACAACAAGTACATACACACAGAGAAATAAAATGCTTTTGCTATTTTTAGACATGGTGACACACACACACACACACACACACACACACACACACACACACACACACACACACACACACACACACACACACACACACACAAATCCAGAACAGTGACAGAAGTGTCTTCCATGCAGCACCTACAATTTGCCAAATGATCACTCACCTGAGCACAGTCAGGCTGTACAAGGAGAAAGATGATCTCTCTCTCTCTCTCTCTCTCTCTCTCTCTCTCTCTCTCTCTCTCTCTCTCTCTCTCTCTCTCTCTCTCTCTCTCTCTCTCTCTCTCTCTCACGCACACACACACACACACACACAGACACACATACACACACTCAGACTCAGAGTAGTGCCTCTCTTAAGTTTGTTGGTTACTCATCTGGGGCAATGTACAGCTAGATCATGCATGTTCCCATTCCCCATTCCCTTTTCAGAACCAAGGGTTCCCACCCAAGGGGAGCACCACTGTAATGACACAGCACCACCCTGCCTCTCGCCTTCCCCAGGGCCAAACTCTTCCCCTTGGGAACAACCAGCCTTATATCCCCATTCACCAGAACCCTAAGCCAGGACACTGGGTGAAGGAATCCCCAGACAGCTGGCTCCTCAGAGCAAGGACTGAAAACAAGCAGGGGGTCATGGGGTCCCCAAGGGAATGTCTAACCTGGGGTGGGCATGGTGTTGAGGAAATGGATGGGGTTCTAAAGGCTACATACATGGACACACTCCCTATTTCCAGCCTAGATGCTTCTGGGAGACTGGGTGGATTTTTGGAGGGACAAGGAGAACAGATGGACCAGGAGCACCAGCAGATGCTGGAAGAGCTGGGAAATGTGACCAAACTGTGAGTACTGTTGACAGCTGGGGTGGGGGGTATAGGCCAGGTGTATATGTGTCACAGAGAGTGTGTTCCTCCCAGATATTCACCTTTCATCTGACCCCCAGCGCTGTCACCTACCTAGTGTGATTTTCTGATACCCTCCTCAGGTGAGAGGGTGACTGAGAACAGAGGACAAGAACTCACACAGCAAAGGGCCCCTATCTTCAGCATCCAATCCCCCCACCCCCAGAAAAAAGGAAAAGACCTGAGAAGGCAGGTGTGGAGTTGCTGCTCCCCACCTCTTTATAAAGCCACAAAATTCCAACCTAGGAGAGGAAGGGTGAAGATGTGGGGCTATGTGGTTCCCACTGCTCCAGGCCAGGGGTTTGGTGATGCCCCCTTCTCACCCAACCCTGCATCTCCCCATTTCCTGGGACACTGACACTAGGGATGGGGGTGGGATCCTTGAGATGACACCCACTCCCCCCCCACTCCTGGGGAGTATTTGTGGCATAGCCAGGGCTGGCCCCTGGCACAGGTGAGGCAAGGTTGGGATGTGAGAAGGGAAGTGGGAGTCGCGGGTCTGGGTGGGGTGGGGAAGGGGGGTTGGGAGAGGTCACAGGGTGCGGGTCTATGGGACAGCCACTCATGTGTGCTGCTGGCAGATGCTATAGCCTGCCATTCTGGGTGTAGCAGGCAGCAATGGCAGCATCATGGCAGATGCTCAGGCTCAGAGCAGAGGATGGGGGGCCAGGACGTGGTCAGGGCCACAAGCTGGCCTGGGGCACATCACTGGATGACTCAGAGGCCCTGCTGGTCCGAGCCAGCAGCCCATGTTTGAAACGTGATGCCACGGGGACAGCAGGAAAGGGGGCAAGGACAGGGGCAGGCGGGTGGCAGGGTTGAGCCCACCTTAGGCCCAGCTATGCTCATGGCACTGGAATCTCAGATTCAGTGCCTCCTTGGTCTCTGAGCCTCCCAGGGCCTGTGGGGGGATGTGCCTGCTGTGCTGGCTTTGTGTGCTCTGTGCTCCTGGCACAGACCCGTGATCCTACAGCAGCAGAAGCCAGCCATTGATGCCACCTTCCCTGGTGCTTGTGCCTGCTCTTCTCTCTGCTGTCTCTCTCTGACCCCCACTTTTCTCCCAGGCTGCCACACCCACGCTGCACAAGTGAGCCAGCCCCCATGTGCCCCTGGCTGCAGCAGATATGTGTCCCTTCGGCCACATCCTTTCCTCTCCTCAGTCATGCCCCCTCCCCACTCGACCACACCCGCTATCCCTGACCTTGTGGTGCCCTCACTGCCCTAAGGCTAACAGGCCTTAGGAAGAAGCAGCCTCACCTCAGCTCAGGGCTTCCTCCCAACCCCAGCAGCTGCCCATGGCATCGAACCCCTCCCTCTGCCCAACGGCTGGGAGAGACTCTTCTCTATCCACCTCACCTCACACACTAAGCAGGTGCACAGTTACCCTCTGTTAGTGTGTGTGTGTGTGTGTGTGTGTGTGTGTGTGTGTGTGTGTGTGTGTGTGTGTGTGTGTGTGTGTGATTTTCAGGGATACCTACCTCACAAGGACTCAGAACATAGCACCCTTTTGGATGACAGCACACAGCATACTTTAAAAAAATAGCACAAAGAAACCTGTGTAATGGACTCAGCACAATGCGTCTTTTGAAGGACTCAGCACATAACAACCTTTGGGATCCTCATGGTAATCTAATGACCAATAAAATTAGACATGCCATTTTGACATCACCAAGCTTAAATATCATAAAATTATGACAGCATACATCACAGTGAAATTATAGACATATTGTGAATGCCTATTTTGTGATTTCATTCTAGTTCAAGCAAGCAATATTGGTGGATATCAGAAATCCATTGTGACCTCAAAGCCATTGGACTTGAAAATCCTTTTGTGATATCGTAGTGCCATTGTGATATCATTAACCTGTTGTGACATCACAAGGCTGTCCTGTCCATTGTGACCTCCTCACCAATGTGACATCACAAAGCCATTGTTATATCACATTGCTGTTGTGACATTACAATCACCCTGAGACCTCCCAAACCAATTATGACATCTTTAGCACCTTTGAAAAAACACATGGCCTTTGTGACACCACAGTCCCTTTTTGTATCCATATCTTCATTGTGAAATGTCAATTGAGATCAGATATGCCATTGTGATATCACAAACATTTACAATATAATCATACTGTGACATCACATTGTCATTATGACAACATCAGGTCATTATGATATCCCAAATCTATAATGATATCATACCATTATGACATCACATTTTCATTGTGACATCATATTTATATTATGAATGCCTATTATGTGATTTCATTATATTTCAAATGTGGCATGTGGGTTCATATCAGAAACACATTTTGACTTCATAACCATTGTGACATCACAATCCCTTTGAGACAAAATGTTGCCATTGTGATATCTGTAAACAACTGTGACAACTCAAACATGTCCTGTCTTCATATGTTTTGACATGTTGCCACTGTGTTATGTTAGGACCATTGAGAGCTCATTCTATTTTTGACCTCATATTATTTCAGGTATGTCATAAAATATTAATAATGTACTGTGACATCTTAAGTATTGTGACATCACACTGCTAGATGTAATAACCATTGTGTCACATTGTCACATTACATATCTATTGGACTTCATCACATTTGTGCCAACAAATGCCTTTGGAATCCTCACAATCCCATTCTAAACTCAGATACTCATTGTGAGCTATTGACAATTGAGGTGTCGAATGCCGTTGTCACATCACCAAGCTATTGCAACATCACAAAACTATTTTGAACTCATCACTATTATGGCATCACCAACTAATTGTGATTATAACAACACTCTTATGACATTATAATTTGACATCATATTACAATTGTGATATTACTGTACCATCATGCTTTCACAAACCTATTACGACCTCATCACATCTTAGAAAATGCATGGCCTTTGGGACATCAAGCTCCTTCTCTGAATTTGTATCATTGTGAACTTGTAGCAATTGAAATTTGAAATAAGGTGTGATATTACAAACTAGTTTGACATCACTTACACATTTTTATATCATTAACACTTTGACAAATGAAACCTGTTAGGAACCTTAGCACTTTTGACAAAAAAAAAACATGGCCTTTTTGTCATCACAGTTCATTTGTGTATGTCATTGTGACTTCATTCTCATATCCTCATTATAAACTAATGGCAGTTAAGATCTGACATGCCATTGTGACATCAAAAATCCTTTGTGACATCATCAAACTGTCATTATGATATCATCAGCTCATTGTGATATCACCAAGCTACAGTGACATCATAGCATTAAGACATCGCATTGCCATTTTGCTGTCATAGACATATTGTGAATATATATCCTGTGATTTCATTCTATTTCAAATGTGGCATAATAGTTGATATCAGAAACACATTGTGACCTCATATCCATTGTAACATTATAAACCCGGTGTGATGTCATAACCATTGTGAAACCATATTGTTGTTATCACATCTTTAGCTTATGGTGACAACACAAAATGAGAATGACATTATAGCATTTGCCATTATGTCATTGTGACATCATATTCACATTATGAATGCCAAATCTGTGATTTCATTGTATTTGAAATGTGGCATGTGGGTTGATATCAGAAACTCATTGTGATGTCATAACCATTGTCACATCAGAATCCCTTTGTGACATAAATTTGGCAATGTGACATCACAATAGCAATATGATGCTACTAAGGCACCATGATATCACAATGGTCATGAACTCACAATGGGTTTCTGATATCAACCGACATGCCACATTAGAAATAGAATCAAATAACATAATAGGCAAACACAACATGTCTATGATATCAGAATGACAATGAGATGTTACAATGCTATGACGTCATTGTAGTTTTACATGTCAAAATGAGCTGATGGTGTCATAATTGCAACATGATATCACAATTATGATAATGTAAGAAAGGATTTTTTAATGTTTAAATAGTATGTCTGATGTCAGTTGTCAGTTCCCCATGAGGATATGGATACAAAAATGTTCTGTGATGTCACAGAGGCCATGTGTGTTTTCAAAGGTGGTAAGAGGTCATAACAGGTTTCAAAGGGAACAATGTGATCCATAATGTCACAATGAAAATGAGATGTCCCATTGGGTTTTTGATGCCACAATGGTGATGAGGTCAAAATGGTTTAGTAATGTCACAGTTTGTAATATCAGAATGATACATCCAATTTCAATTACTCATAATTCAATATGAGGATACCGGGTGATAGAAGGAGCTTCATAGTATGTGGTCATACTATGTGAAAACCCAATGGAACAGTGATTTCACAATGACAATGTGATGTCTCAACATCATGTTATAATAATGTTTTGATGTCACAATTGGGATGCCATACTGATGAGGAGGTCACAATAGATTTGAGATGTCCCAAGGGGTTGATGTCACAATGGCATGTGGGATCTTAATTTTCATTAACTCACCATGAGTATATGAGTTTGGGAAGGGATTCTGATGTCACCAAAATAAATGCAGTCAAGAAAGTGAAGAACTAACAGGTCTGAGATGTCACAAAGTGACACAATGTTTATGATGTCCAGGGGTGTGATATCATGATATTACATTGGATTTTAGATATCTCATGTCATATTTGAAATATGAAGTCGAACACAGATTTTCAACTCACAAAGGGCCTAAGATATCACAATGGCATTTCACAAAAGTTATGAGGACAGGAGAGGTATTTGATGTCACAGTGGATTAATGATATAACAAATGCAAAGTGCTGTGACAAAGACATTTTGATGTCACAAAGGTTATGAGTTCACAATGATTTCCTGATATCAACCCACATGGCACATTTGAAATAGAATGAAATCAAAGAATAGGCATTCACAATGGGTCTATGACATTAAAGTGACAAGGTGATGTCAGGCAGCAATGTTTGATAGGATATGTACTCATTACCTTACTCATGTAACTGCAATCCCTCTGTACAGTACACTTACAATAAAAAAAACGTACAGAAGAAAAAAAGAGAAAAAATGGTATTGTGTCATTGCGGTTTTGTATTGTCACAATGAGATGATGGTGTCATGATGACAATGTGATTTCACAGTCATAATTATTGTACAAAGTATTTGTGATGCTACAATGCTGTGTGATCACAATTTTCATTAGTTCACTATGAGGATATGGGTACACAAAGGGTCTGTGATGACCCAGAGGTCATGTGTATTTTAAAGGTGCGAAGAGTTCACAATTGCTTTGTGATGTCACAATGTGATTGTGAAGGCACAACAGTAATGTGATATCACAATGGGTTTGTGATGTCACAGTGATGATGAGGTCACAATAAGTTTGTGATGTCACTATGAGTTTGTAGTATTACAATGACATGTCCAATTTCAATTTCTACTAGTTCAAAATGGGATACAATTTCAAAGAAAGAATCTGAAGCTCCAAAGACCATGAACTGTTAGTCATAACGTGTGATATTCTGCCATTAGGATATTTTAGGCCTTTAGTAAGATTATATTCTGTTTTCAAACTCATAATTCAGGCATGACATCTGATATCAGAAATTGACTCTGACAATATGAACATTGTGACATCACATTGATAGACATCAAGACCAGGGTGTCACATTGTGAACTCACAAATGTGTTAGGACCATCATATTTGCCTCAACACATGACTTTGGAGACAACACAGTCCTTTTATGAACTCATATCTTCATTTTGAATTAAAGACATTTGAGAATCGGCATGTCATTGTGACATTTCCAACCAATTGTGACAGCACAAACCTATTATAGTAGAAACACATTGTGATATAATAGCCATTGTGGTAGCACAATCCCTTTGTGACCCCATATTTCCATAGTGATATCACTAACCCACTGTGAAATTCCAATCCTCTCATACCCAATCCAGGTATGAAATGTGATACCTGAATCCAGTGTGACATCTAGATCATGGTGACATCACACTGATAGATGTTATGAGCATTTTGTCATATTCTGACAACACACACCTGTTAGGATTTCATCATTTTTGAGACAATGCCTGACTTTGGAGACATTACAGTCCCTTTGTGAGCCCATATACTCATTGTGAGTTGACAATTGAGATCACATGTGTCATTTTGATGTCACCAACCCATTGTGACATCGCACACCTCTTGTAAACTCATCACCAGTATGGCATCACCAATTGTGGTAACAAAACTTTATTAAGTCATCATATTGCAACATCCCATTGCCATAGCGATATCACTGTTCCAATGTTTTTTCAAAAACCTAGCATGTCTTAGTAGCATTTTAGAAAATTCATGGCCTTTTATATTTCAGTCTTCTTCTGTGAACTTATATCCTCATTGTGAAATAGTAGCAACTGAAATTGAACATGTGAATATGAGATGTGACTTCACAAAATGTTGATTTCATCACCAATATAACATTACAAACCCATTGTAAGCTTTCATTGCCATTTGATATCACTATCACATTGTGACATCTCAAACCTATTTGGACCTCTCAGCACATTTGAAAAAACACATGGCCTTTGTGAGATCACAGTCCCTTTGTGTAACGATACCCTGATTATGAACTGACAATTGATATAAGACATGCCATTGTAACATCATGAACTCTTTGAGACATCACCAGTGTCACATAACATTCTCATTATGACAGGATTAACTACTTTTGACATCACAAAACTATGACAAGATAGCATTATGAGATCACATTGTCATTGTGATGTTATAGAGAGATTGTGAATGCCTGATTTAATTTTTTTTGTCGGTTGTGAAGCTTGATCTCTGGGCTTAGGTTTTGTCTCTGCTCTTCAGCTCAAGGCAAGCAATCTATCGCTTCAGTCACAGCACCACTTCTGGTTTTCTAATGGTTTTTATTGGAGATAGTCTCATGGACTTCCCTGCCTAAAGTGGCTTTGAAGTGCAATTCTTGGATCTCAGCCTCCTGAGTAGCTTGGATTAGTCATGAGCCACTGGCGCCTGTCCTTTTCATTCTTTTTTCAAATTTGACATGTGTGTTGATATCAGAAACATAATGTGACCTCATAACCATTGTAACATCATAAATAAGCAGTGACATCAAATTGTCATTATGACACCTTCATCTCGTTGTGACATCACCAAACAACAATGGCATCATAGCATGATAAATCACAATGACATTGTTACATCATAGTCATAACAGTGTGAAGGCCTATTCTGTGAATTCATTCTATATCAGTAACCCATTTTGACCATATAACCATTGTGATATCACAATCTTTTGTGACGTCATTAATCTGCTGTGCCATCACAAACCAGTCCTTATAAGTTTTGTGACATGCTGCCATTGTCATATGTTAAGCCCTTTGTTAGCTCATAATCTGTTTTAAATCTCATATTTCTGGTATGACATGTGATATCAGAAATCCCTTGTGACATCATACTGCTATATATCATGAGTATTGTGTCACATTGTGACATCACAAACATGTTAGAACGGCATCACATTTGTGACAACACATGCCTTTGGAGACATTACAGTCCCTTTTTGAAATCATATATTCATTGCCAATTAATGACAATTGAGATCTGCCATGCCACTCTGACATCATGAACCCTTTCTGACATCACAAACTTATTGTGACCTCATCACAAGAATGGCATCAACAACTAATTGTGGTATCAAAGCATTATTTTGACATGATATTGTGGTATTGCCATTGTGATATCACTGTCCCATTGTGTTTTTACAAACTTATATGGCCACATCACATCTTAGAAAATTCATGGCCTTTGAGACTTCAAGCTCTTTCTGTGAACTCGTGTACTTATAACTTCTAAGGCAAATAGAAAACCAGCAAGTCACATTTAGTATAATAATCCAGTTTACACTAGAAAGCGGACTGTGATTACCTTATGCTGGAACAGATACCCAGGTCCAAGAGTAGCCTTGACCACCAAACCTCAGACCTTCAATGGGCAGCCCCACCCTTTCTTTATTGGTCCGCAAACCACCAGTCAAAAAATTATGATCTCCAAAACTCCAAACCTCAATGGGCAAGGCTTTTTACTTTTCCATTCCTCCCTCCTTCACTACAGACTTGTCCTTCCTTCCTGGTCTTTCCCTATTTCCCTTCCACCACTTCCTTCTGGCCTCTCCAGTCTCCACAGGCCTGCCCTACTCTGCCCCAGTGAACACTTGCCAACCTTCTGCTCTCCCTCAACTTCCTCTCCTCTCAAGTTTTCCCTTCCTGCTGTCTCACCACTTTCTTCCATCTGGGTTGCTTTCATTTTTATGTCCCCTTCCAATGTTCTGAAAATGCACTTCATATATAGGTTGTACCCCTCCTCACTCCAATGTGTCTTCTGCCTAACAGTTTTCAACTGTCACTTCCCAAACTGCCCAATGTTCAATTACTTCTTGACAACTCACCATGTGAGGCTTGACACCTCCACCTTTGGCGGTATTCCCCACACTCTCCGGTGGGCCAGGCCAAGAATTTATAATGATTATCAGCTCCCACAGATAATTCTGGCCTCACTGGTTATTACAGTATCCTCATACTGAATTAGAAGAAATTGAAATTGTATGTCATTGTTATAATACTTGATGAGACATCACTAACCCATTGTGACCTCATCACCGTGGTGACATCACAAACTCATTGTGATATCACATTGCCATTGTGTCACCATGATCACATTGTGACATCTCAATCCTATTATGACCTCAGAAGCTTTGAAAGAAAGCATGGCCATTGTGTCATCACAGGACCTTTGTTCACCCAAATCCTCATTTTGAGCTAATGACAATTGAGATCAGACATGCCATTTTAACATCTCAAAAGCTTTGTGACATCATCACCACTGTAACATCACATTGTCATTAAGACAACATCATCCCATTGTGACATCATAAAACAACAATGACATCATAGAATTATGACATCACATGGTCATTGTGATGTCACAGATACATTGGAATGTCTATTCTGTGATTTCATTCTATTTCAAATGTGGCAGGTGTGTTGATATCAGAAATAGATTGTGAACACATAACCATTATGGCATCAGAATACCTCAATGACTCTACATTGCCAGTATGATATCACTAACCCACGGTCTCTCCTATCTTCATAAATGTTTTGACATGCTGCCAGTGTGATCTCTGACCTCTCTAAGCTCATAAATTGTTTAACTCATAATTCTTCATGTATGACATGTGATATCAGAAATCCACTGTGACATCACGACCACTGTGACATCACACTGACAGATGTCATGACCACTGAGTCACATTGTGACATCACAAACCTGTTAATACTCATTCCACTTGTGCCAACATATGCCTTTGTATACATTATGCCTTGTGAACTTATGTATTTATTGTTAGAGACCTGGCATGAGATTGTGACATCAACATTCCATTGTGAAATCACAAATCTATGTGACCTCATCAGCTGTATGGCATTACCAACTATTTGTGACTTCAGAACAATACTATCCCATGTAATGGTAACATCACATTGCCAGTGGGATATCTCTGTCCCATTGCATTTTCACCAATCTCTTATGTCCGCATAATATTTTACAAAATCCATGGCCTTTCTGACTTCTTGCTCCTTATGTAAATGTATAGCTTCATTGTGATCTAGTAGAATGAAATTAGATATATAATGGTGATATTACAAATTCATTGTGACATCACTATCCAAGTGTGACTTTATCACCACTGTGACATCACAAACCCATTGTGACATCACATTTCCACAGTGATATCACGATCACATTGTGATATCCCAAATCTGTTGTGACCTCTTAGCACCTCTTAGCAACTGACATCAGACATGCCATTGTACCATTACAAACGTTTTGTGACATCATCTCCAGAGTGAGATCACATTGTTGATAGCATACCATGAGCCCATTGTGATATCCTTAAATGACAATGACACCATAGCATTATGACATCACATATTCATTGTGAGGTCCTAGAGACAATGTGATTGCATATTCTGTGATTTCATTCTATCTCAAATGTGGCATATAGGTTGATTTCAGAAACCCATTGTGACCACATCACCATTGTGACATTACAATCCCTTTGTGACCTCATATTGACATTGTGAGATCATTAATGCAATGTAACATCACAAATCTGTCTTGTCCTTATAAATTTTATAACAAGCGACTACCTTGACCTGGGCTGGATGCCCAGAGCTAAATGCAGCCTCAACCATGAACCCTCAGAACTCCACAGAGCAGCCCAGCCATTTGTTAACTGGTCTTCAAACAACCAACCCCAAAAATAATGATATCCAAAGCTCCACATTTCAAAGGACAAGGCTTTTTCTTATCTCCTCATCCTCCTTCACTACAGACCTGTCCGACATTTCAGGTCTTATTTTTTTTTCCTTCCACCATTCCCTTCTTCTCTTCAGGCTGTTCTACTCTTGACAGGCCTGCCGTGCCCTCTCCAGGTGTCCAGGTGCCATCCTTCAGCTCCTGCTCTCCCTCAATTTCCTTTCCTCCAAGCTCTTTATCCTCCTGCAGTCTCATCACTTCTTTCCTTCCAGGTCTTTCCCCTTTTTCTGTCCCCTTCTGCTGCTCTGAACATGCAGCCTATATTTAGGCCGTACCCTTCCCCTACTGCAATATGTTTCCTACATAACAGTTTTCAATCATCACTTCCCAAATGTCCATGCCCAATCACTTCTAGGCAGCTCACCATGTGGGGCTTGACATCCTATCTCCTTCAACAGCATCATACACCTCTCTCTGGTGGTCCAAACCAAGAGGCCATGATGACTATCTGTTCCCATGGATTATACGGGCACTGATGGTTATTACACTGTCCTCATGGTGAACTAGGAGCAATTGAAATTGGACAAATAATTGTGATATTACAAACTCGTGACATAACTAACCCATTGTGACCTCATCACCACTGTGACATCACAAAACCATTGTGACAGCACATTGATATTTTTAATACCAGTATCACATTGTTATATCCCAAATCTATTATGACCTCTTATGCATTTTGAAAAAATACATAGCTTTGTGACATCGCATTCCCTTTGTGTACTCAAATCCCCACTGTGAAATATTGACAATTAAGAATCAGACATGACATTTTAACATCAAAAACAGTTTGTGAGTTTATCACAATTGTGTCATCACATTGTCATTTTGACACCATCTGTTCATTGTGAAATCACAAAACTAAAATGATATGATATATTTATAATTTCACCTTTTCATGTGACATCATAGACACATTATTAATGCCTTTTCTCGTATTTCATTCTATTTAAAATGTGGCCTGTAGGTTGATATCATAAGCAAATCAAGAACTCCTAACCATTGTGACATTAAAATCCCTTTGTACATCACATTTCCATTGGGATATCTCTAACACACTGTGACATCACAAACCCATTCTGTCATCATAACTTTTGTGACATACTGCAATTCTAATACCTTTGGGTTTTTTGTCCTCATAATCTGTTGTCAACCTCATTAGATTTCACATATGACACTTGATATCACAAATTCCCAGTGACATCATGACCATGGTGAGATCACACTGCCAGATTTCATAACCATTGTGTCAAATTTTAACCTCACAAACCTTTTAGGATTTCAATATATTTGTGACAACACATACTTTTGGAGAAACCACAGTCCCTTTGTGAAATCCTATACTTATTGTAAGTTAAAGACAATTGGGAACCATCATGTCATTGTGACATGCCCAACACATTGTGACATCACCAATCTTTTGTGACCTCATCACCAATTGTGACAACACAATATTTTGACATGATGTAGTGAGTTAATATTGCCATGATGCTATCTGTCCCATTGTGTATTCACAAACCTAATATGACCTCATAACTTTAAAAAAATTCATGTCCATTAGGACTTCAAGATCCTTCTGTGAACTTGTATGCACATTGTGAAATACTAGCATTGAAATTGGACCTGTGTTTGAGATATTACAAAATTATTATGTCATCAAAAACCCTTGGTGAACTCATCACAACAGTTTATCATAAAGCTATCATGACCGTTAAGTACCTTTGAAAACACACATGGCATTTGTGACATCACAGTCCCTTTGTATGCCCATATCCTCATTGTGAACTCATGACAATGGAATTCATACATGCCATTGTAACATCACCATTTGTTACCCCATCACAAATGAGACAACAAATATTCATTATGACACCATTATGTCCTTGCAATGTCACCAATTTATAATAACCTCATAGCATTATGACATTATATTGTCATTGTGAGGATATAGACACATTGTAAATGCCTATTCTCTTAGTTCATTCTATTTCAAATTTGGCATGTGGGTTGATATGAAAAAAACATTATTATCTCATAAATATATGGCATCACAACCACTTTGTGACATCACAGTGCTATGGTGATATCGTTAACACCCTGTGACAACACAAACCTGCCCTGTCCTCATAAGTCTTGTGACGTGCTGCAATTGTGATGACTTAGGCCCTTTATGAGCTTGTAATCTGTTTTCAACCTTATAATATTTGTTATGATATGTGATATCAGAAATCCACTGTGACATCATGACAATTGTGACATCATACTGACAGATATCATGCACATTGTGTCACACTGTGATATCATATTCCTCCTAGGACTTCATCACACTTGTGAAAACACATGCCTTTGAAGATACCACAGTCCGTTTGTGAACTCATATTCTCTGTGATTTCATGACAAATGAGATCCTTTATGCCATTTGGATATCTCTAACAAATTGTGACATCATAGAACTACTGTGACCCCTTACCTTTATGGCATCACCAACTAATTGTGACATCAAAACCTTTTGTGATGTCATGTGACACGGTGATCATGACATCTGTCAGTGTGATGTTATCTCATGTCATACATGAAATATGAGGTTGAAAACAAATTTTGAGGGCAAAAAGGTCTAAGATATCACAATGTCAGCATATCACAAAAGTTATGAGGACAGGAGAGCTTTGTGATGTCTCATTGTGTTAGTGATATCACAATGGCCCTGTGCTATCACAAAGTGATTATGATGTCAAAATGATTGTGTAGGCACAAACATGCGTTTCTGATATCAACTCTCATGCCACATTTGAAATACAATGAAATCACAGAACAGGCATTCACAATGTGTCTTTGATGTCACAATGAGAATTGTTGTTATAATGCGATTATGTCATTGAGTTTGGTGATGCTCTCATAATGAAAATGTGATGTCACACTGTTGAGAATGTCACAAACACTTTTTGATGTTATAATGGCATGTCTGATCTCAATTGTCATTGGTTAACAACAAGGATATGGGTACACAAAGGGACTATGATGTTGAAAAAGTCATGTGATTTTTCAAAGGAGCTAATTGATCATAATAGATTTGAGATGTCACAAAGGAATCATGATGTCACAATGACAACATTGTCACAATGGGTTTGTGATGTCGTGTTATGATGATGCCAAAATGGGTTTGTGATGT
>NW_027205223.1:0-16759 GCF_024711535.1 Dipodomys merriami
AATCAGTTCCTGAGAGAGAAAGCGAAAGAAAGAAGGTCAGAATTACACTTAAGCCAGGTGATGGTGGCTCAGGCCTATAACCCTAAGTACAATGAAGACTGAGATATGAAGGTTGTGTTTTATAGCCAGCCCGGGCAGGAACACCTCTGAGACTCTTATCTCCAAAGAACCACCAAAAAACTGGAAGTGGTGCTGTGAATCAAGTGGTAGAGTGGTAGCTTTGAGCTGAGGAGCTCAGGGAGCTGCCCTAGGCCCAAAGTTCAAGCCCCATGACTGAAAAGAAGTGGACTTCCCACCACAAGAAGTGGACTGAATAGCACCCATTGTCCTAGGGAGCATGGCAGAGAAGTCAGGCTGAGCTTCCTGTCAGCTGGGAGTCATTTATAGGTCACCAGGCTTCTCTGTGCCTCAGTTTCTCCAGCTTCAAAACTGAACAAAGTGAAGGATCCCGTTACTCATGGGGATAGAGTAATAAAGAAAGAGAACCAATGACTGAGCAGGTCACTACATATCTACCATCCCAACTACAGAAGAACGGGCCTCATGGCTCAGGCCTGTCACAGATAGGAGGACCATGATCCAGCCCAGAATGAGCATGTATTAATTCTCCATCTCAGAAATGCCCAAGACAGAAAAGCTTGACTCGCATGGTAGAAGACTTGACTGGCAAGCCTAATGCCTTGAGGTCAAACCCTAATATACCAAAAAGAACCAGAGTCCCAGTGCCAGAGACTCATGCCTATAATACTAGATACTCAGGATGCTGAGATCTGAAGATCAAAGCTCAAGATTTAAAATAGGGTTGGCCTCGCACATCAGACGGCATTATGAGAAGACCCAGAGACTGACCTATGCTGTTGCGCTCCATACTAGCAGAACTCATATCCTTACTAAGAGTTGGCCATGCTCTCTGTCCTCCTGGGAAGCCATCCCCCGCAGGCCACACTCCCAGGTCCTCCCAATCTCCCAATGCCACCAACCAGGCCCAAGGGAGTACACAGCTCCATTGCACACAGATCCCTTGTTCTTGTAATTTAACTGTGCTGTGTCCCCTTCAAGCCTCTCACCCTTCCAGGCCCCCAGACCTCAGCTGTGAAGCCCATACATGCCCCAAAGATAGCAGGTAGAAGTTACCAAAGTATTCGGCCTCCTTGTTACAACCCACTTCTACACACACACACACACACACACACACACACACACACACACACACACACACACACACACACACACACACACATCCAGACAGGTGACAGAAGACTCCTCCATGCAGCACACCTGCAATTTGCCAACTGATCACTCACCTGAGCACAGTCAGGCTGTATAAGGACAAAGATTATCTCTCTGTCTCTCTGTCTCTGTCTCTGTCTCTCTGTCTCTCTGTCTCTCTCTCTCTCTCTCTCTCTCTCTCTCTCTCTCTCTCTGTCTACAGGTGAAAGTTTGACTGAGCACAGAAGACAAGGGTTCACACAGCAAGGGTGTCTATCTTCTGCATCCACCTCCTCCCATCCTCAGAAAAAAAGGAAAAAAAACCCAGAAGGCAGGTGTAGACTAAAGCCACTGGGTTCCCACCAGGGAGTGGAAGGGCACAGATGTGCTGCTGTGTGGTTCCCACTGCTCCAGGCCAGGGGATCTTTGGCGCCCCCTCCTCACCCAACCTGCACCCAACCTGCATCTCCCCGTATCCTAGACACTAGCCGCTGGGGATGGGGGTGGCATCCTCGGGTCAACCCCCACCCCCACCCCTGGGGCACATTTGTGGCAGGGCGTGGGCCAGACTGTGGGGCACAGGGGAGCCGTGGTCCCAGTCGGAGGGGAGGTAGTGGTGTCAACAAACAGAGTGAATCAAGGTGCTACTGAGCAGCAAGGAATGTGGGCGTGGCCACCATTCTTGTATCCCATTGGTCAGAAAGAACCATGAAACAATAGAGGTGTGGCTGGAACCTTCTGATGCAGGCAGAATGGGTGGAGTCAAAATGAAGGCAGCCCCTTTCCCAGGGAACTCTGTCCAATCCAGTTGAGGACATGAGAGTGACCCACTTTAGCTGGATGGCTGCACACATTGTTGTGTATGTCTGTTTGTTCCCAGACTTGAACTCAGGATCTGGGCACAATCTGTGAGTTGTTTTTGATCAAGGCTAGCTCTCTAAGACTGGAGCCACATGGCTTTACTTCTGCCTTTGATTGCACAAGTTGGAGAGGAGTCTCAAGGATTTTCATGCCTAGGGTGACTTTGACCATGATCTTCCTTTCACAGCCTTGTAAGTTTTAAGGAGGACTGCTGAGAGCCACTGATGCCTGGTTTTGCTGATGTTCTTGGACAGACCTTTGAGTTCCCTATCCTAAGGTTTAAGTGGTAGGAGCTGGAGCCCACAGCTTGAATCCTGGTCCTGCCACCAACAAATGGCAGGAGATCCTATGAAACTCATTCCTATTCATATGATTACCAAAGGAATGTGATGTATGTCATGATTAAATGGGCAGTACTTGAATGATTCGAGGATAAAATTATACACAATTACATAATAGGACACTGGTCGATATTAATTAATACTTTATGAAGCATTTAAACAATCACCTTCATTAAATGGAGGCCAAATGAAATACCTACGAATTGGGCATCACATAGCATAGAGATGCCATTTTTTTCTGCCAGGACTGGGATTTGAACTCATGGTCTAGGTAACCCTGCTGTTGCACTGTGTGGGAAGGGGAAGCTTGCCTCCTTGAATTCAATAAATTCAAGTCTGTTTCTTAGGCCTGAAATCGATGCCCACCACTAGAAAACATACTATTTGTTTACATTTTAAATATAGGATTTATATTTTTAAACATATGTTGATTCCATATTGCATTCAGTGTAGTTATTTTATTTTTTGTTTTATTCATGTACTGACTTTTATTAACTATTATGACACATAGAACAGTGATTACATTGATTACATAGGATATAGTTTTGCATATGTATTGCACTTCCTTCCTGACACCCAGGACTTCCACAGAAAAGGAAAACATGTGTCACCATCAGCTTCTTACTACACGATTCATTTTTTAGGAGTGCTGGCATCTGAACTCACAGCCATCAAGGCCCAATTCATGAATGGGTGAGTGTCAGCCTGCCATCCTGTGGCAAATTGAGCAGACAGGCAGTACCGAGTACCTGAGATCGAGCCCCAGAGGTTGACAAAATAAGAACAGATTGACATACAGATGGTAGTAAATGTATATCTTTATAGAGTTCCAGAGATGTCTATATATTATTCAGTTATATAGACTACATTCCTACCAATTCTTGGGTATTTATAATGCCTCCATGTAATTAATCTTATTGTTTTCATGGTTAACAAACTATTAAGTAAATCAATCAATATCCTGAAATTATTGCATTCTGTATGTAATGTTTCATAAATATTAAATAAAGTCAGTCTTCTGAAATGATGCTGTCTAATTTTATCGGAGCGTCATTCACCATCAACTCATTCAACTGTGACATTGATAATATTTCCTTGTTATTCCCATGGATGGGAACAAGTCTCTTAGTATCTCCTGCCGTTGATTGGTGTCATGACTGGGATTCGAAATCAGGGCCTACATTGCAATGTGGACCTATGACTTCCTCAATAGTCTGACAACCTTCAGCAATGAAAGGTGAAGTACCCTTTGCAACAGTGTCATTCAGGCCCAGGAGGGTCACCGTGCAAAAGAAGAAAACATAAAAAGGCCATCTCGCTGCATTTTTTTCTGTACATTTTTGCCACACAAGGCCTGGGGGTCTAGGATCCCAGGATCTACTGTGGGTCCAGTGGCTGCACCCCAGCAAATGGTGTCAAAGCTGAGGTAGACTTACCACAAGCCCCCTGCTGAGTTCAAGCCCCTTGCTGAGCAAAAAAATAATTAAAAGAGATTAGCTCCCTGGCTTGCAATTCACCCTGTTTATCCTGCCAGGCTTTGGATTTGAACTCAGAGTCTAGGTGAATCTACAGCACTGTGGAAGAAGCAGAAGCTCACCGTACTTGAAGATAAGAAAGTCAGGCCTGTAATCTAAGCCAAAATTCAAGCCCCTGCCTTGGAAAACATACCATTTATACACATTGTAAATACATGATTTGTACTTACCTATGAATGTTCAGTCCATACACGTTTGGTGTGGGTGTTCCTTGTACTTTTGGTTTTATTCACTTATTTACCATTGATTTTTCTATGATGACACCCATTCCCTTTATTACATTGATGACATCCTATCACATGGAATATAAATTTGTAGACATGTTCTCCGTCATGCCAGACACACAGGACTCTCAATGAAAAGGAAAAAAGTTTCACACTTGGCTTCTTACTGCATGATCCAGTTGTTGGTAGTGCTGGGATCTGAACTCAGGGCTTAGCAGGACCAATTGGTGAATAGTTCAAGGTGACCAAACCAGCCTGTGAGCAACAAAGGGGTTAGGCTATTCCCAGCAACTGACATGGATCCCCAGGGTGGTCCATGATAGTCATAAATTAATAATTTAAACATAGGATCTATATTTACATATATGTGTGGACAGCATCTTGCCTTTGGAGTACTTTTCTCCTTATTTTCTGTCTTATGTAAGTATTGTGTATTTTACTGAATAAAGTATCAGATATAACAGAACTTACATGGAAGACAACCTATTGCCCTGGCTATAGGGTTTCCTATGCATTCTCCATCCAAGCTGAGACCCAGGACTTTCATAGGACAGGAAAACAGGTGAATCGATGGGCTTCTCACATCAGGATTCATCTTTTGGCAGTGTTGGGATTTGAACTCACACTCTATCAAGACCAATTGGGAAAATGGTCAAGGTGAGGACACCAGCCTGTGAGCAACGAAGGAGATAGGCCATTCTTAGGAACTGACATCGAGTTCCATGGAGGTCCAGATAGTCATAAATTCGTAAATCAAATATAGGATCTATATTTACATAGATGTGTGGACAGCATCTTGCATTCGGTGCACTTCTCCTTAATTTGTGTCTAATTCATGGAGTTATTGTGTATTTTACTGAGTATTGTGACAGGTATACTGTGCTGACATGGATGACAATCTGTTCCCATAGTTATATGGTTCCTATGCATTCTACATCCTAGTGAATGCCCGGTTCTTTCACAGGAGAGGAAAACATGTTCAACGACTGGCATCTGACAACAGAATGAATCTTTTGTCAGTGCTGGGATTTGAACTGAGGTCTGGGTAGCTCTGTTGCACTTTGGGGCAAGGGAAATCTCACCATCCTTGAAGACTAGAATGTCAGGCCTCGTCAAGGGCCTGATTTGAAGCTCCAGTACTGGACAAAATAACAAGCCTGCCTTTTTTAAACATAGGATCTTTCTTTACCTACAAGTTTGTCATGCATCTTGCATTCAGTGTAGTTATTCTTTTTATTTTGTGTCTTATTCATGGATGTATTGTGTATTTTATTGAGTATGGTGATAGATATAACTATGCTGACATGGATAACAACCTTTTCGAATGGCTATAGAGTTGTCTATATAGAATTTCCATCCTCGCTGAGACCCAGGATTTTCACAGGACAGGAAAACAGGTGGATCGATTGGCTTCTCAAATCAAGGTGAATCTTTTGGCAGTGCTGGGATTTGAACTCAAGCCCTAGCAGGCCCAACTGGTGAATGGGTCATGGTGAACACAGCAGCCTGTGAGGCACTAAGGAAGTATGTCGTTCCCAGGAACTGAGATGAAGCCCTGGTTGGGGCCAATATGGTCATAAATTTATCATTTAAACAGAGGATCTATATTTCCATACATGGATGGGCAACATCTTGCATTTGGTGTAGTCATTCTCTTTATTTTGTGCCTTATTCATTGATGTATTGTGTATTTTCTTGAGTATAGGATGACAGATATAACTGCGGTGATCTGGATAACAACCTATTCCCATGAGTATAGAGTGCCTGTGCATTCTCCATCCTAGCTGAGACGCCGGACTTGCACAGCACAGGAAAACTGGTGCAGTGACTGGCTTCTCACAACAGGTAAATTTTGGCAGTGCTGGTATTTGAACTTTGGGCCTAAGAGGCCCAACTGAACAATGGGTCCACGTGATCACACCAGACTGTGAGCCACTAAGGAGCTGGTAGGGTCCCAGGAACAGAGATCGAGCAACAGGGAGGCCACAATTGTCCTGAATGCATCATTTAAACATGGGATGTATATTCAAATCCGTGTGTGGACTGCATTGTGCATTTAGTGTAGTTATTCTATTTTGTATGCTATTCATGGATGTACTGTGTATTTTCTTCAGTATATGATGACAGGTATAACTTGCCTCACAAGATAACAACCTATTCCCATGGCCACAGGGTGGCCCATGTATTCTTCATCCTAGCTGAGACCCAGGACTTGCAAGGAAAGGAACACAGGTGCAACAATTGGCTTCTGACATCAGGAGGAATCTTTTGGCACTACTGGGATCTGGACTTGGGGACCAGCAGACCCAGTTGACGAATGGGTCCATGTGAGCACACCAGCCTGTGAGCTATTAAGGAGTAAGGCCGTTCCCCGGACCTGAGATGGACCCCTAGGTGGGGGGGGGAGTAGGGTACACAGTAGTCATCCATTCATAAGTTGAAGGTAGTATGCAAATGAGTACACATTTGTATGGAGTAGGAGAGACGATAACCTGTGATGGAATCCAATCTACCATGTGTCTACTGATTCTTGGATCTTTCCAGATGTCTTCATTTCATGACTGTGATGATAATTGTCACACTTAATCAACACTGCTTTACAAATAAGTGATACCCCATGAGTCTTGCCTATCATTTCCTAGACACATCATGCATGAACTACTCATTTGATGAGATCGTTCATATTCCATGACTTTTCCTGGTCCAGAAACCAGTTTCTCAGGATTTCCTGCCATTGTTTTCTCATGGGGGTGGGCTGAATTCAAGCCTCAGGCATGGAAAACATACTCCTTATATACATTTTAAAGATAGGATTTATAGTTCCATACAGATGTTCAGTAGATACTGTGTTTGGTGTGGCAGGATTTATACATCCATACATTTTATTCATTTTTTTCTTTTTTTGTTATTCATTTTATTTCTTTTTTATCCATTTATTTACAATTTATTTTATTGTCTTTGATGACACCTATACCATTTATCCATTTATTACGATTTTTACATCATATCACATACCATCTACATTTGTAGATGTGTTCTCTATCATGCCTGACATCCTGTACTCTCCCAGAAAAGGAAAACATGTGTCACACTCGGCTTCTTACTCAAAGATTAAATTTTTGACAGTGCTGGGATCTGAACTCAGGGACTAGCAGGCCCAATTCATGATTGGGTGAGTGTGAGCACAGAAGCCTCTAGCCAATGAAGCTGTCAGGTGGTTCCCAGGCACTGAGATCAAGCCCCAAGTTTAGCCAAAACAGCAATACATGGCTAGGCAGAGGTGGTATACAAATAAATATATATAGTGAAAGAGTTCCAGAGCTGTCTATCTATGACTGAATGACATCTACTACATTCCTACCAACTCTTAGGTATTTATTATATCTCCATTGAAACAATATTATTCTTTTCATGTTTAATAAACTATTAATTAAGGTCAATCAGCATCCTAGGATTATTGCATCCAATCTTAGACTAGACAAATGCATGAACTACTCTTTCAATCTGTATTCTTATGCATAGGAACGAGTCTCTTGTGATCTCCTGCCATTGGTAAATGTAAGGATTAGGATTTGAACCGAGGGCCTATGTTGACATGTTGGCTTTTGGCTTCCCTGATAGCCTGCCAGCCATCAGCAACGGCAGGCCAGGTACACTTTGAAACCATGTCATTCAGAACCAGGATGGTCACCATGTAAAGAAAAAAATTGTAAAACCCTGAGCCCTCTACAGGTCCCCACTTTTTGTGCTGTTCTGCTTTTTTTCCTTCCTGCAAGCCCTCTGGCCCTAGGGTCCCAGGATCAGCTTTGGGTCTCGAGGCTGCACCCCAGCCTAGGGAGAGTGAAGCTGAGTCAGAGTTACCATGACCTGAGTTCAAGCCCCATGGTTGGCAAAATTAATTAACTAATTAATTAATTAACTAACTAACTAACTAACTAAATTGAAATAATAAAGCTCCTTGGTTTGGATTTTCTGCCAGTTTTCTTTAATAGACTGGGATTTGAACTCAGAGTCTTGATGAATCCGTAGCAATGTGACAGAAGGCGCAGAGTTGCCAATATTTGAGTTCAAACCCCATGCCAAGACAAAAATAAATAAGTCACTGACCTCAGAAGGGAAGTTAGTTGTGAAGATGGGACGGAAGGGATGGTAGGAGAAAAACAAATGAGGAGGCAACAATGCTCAATAGGAAATGTACTCATTACTTTGCTCATGTAACTGTGACCCATCTGTACAACATTTTTAAAATAAAAAATATACAAAAAATTATGTAGTGCTCAAGAAGCACTTTGGGGTTAAGGGATGGATATCTGAATAGCTGTACAAAATTCTACACTGATTTTTTTTCAGTGTTCAGTATGGAACTGAAAAACATAACGGTTTTTCTTACAAATATTAAGTCACTGTCTTGGAACTGGGGCCAGTATTTCTGCCATTGCTGGGATTTGAGCTCACTGTCCATGTAACTCTTTTGCACCTTGGGTGAAGGCTAAGATCCCTGTCCTTGAGGAAAAGATTTTCAAGCTAGAGTTCCCAGGGCCTGAATTAAGACCCTGCAATAGAAAAAATTTTTGTGTACATGTGTAATATAAGATATATAGTTAAATATGTATGTTTATTTCACAGTATGATTATTATTATTAATTTTGTATTTAATTTTTATTTTACTCATTTTATTGTTTATTGTATTTAGTATTATTATACACATAATATTTATTATGTTGTGTATATATATTATAAAAAATACACAATAATTCAGTACATTGACTAATTTTCATTAATACTTTATTAAGTTTTGAATAATAATACTTAATTAAATGGAGGCATTTGTCAAGTCATCACATGGTTAGAGTCTGTCCCCAGTATGAGTTTTGTCTTATTTATGTTTGGACAACTTCCTATACGGATTTGTTTAGATGATATATACTCAGAAGCCTTTTCTTGTGGATAGGCAATTTGAGGGATAAAATCGTAAGGTTGGGTCTGGAAATGTGGCTTAGTGGTAGAGAGCTTGCTCAGCATGCATGAATGCCAGGGTTTGAATCCTCAGTGCTATATACTCAGAAAAAGCCAGAAGCTGTGGTGGGGCTCAAGTGATAAAGTGCTAGCCTTGAGAAAAAGAAGCTCAAACACAGTATCCAGGCCCTAATTTCAAGCTCCAGGTATGGCAAAAACAATAGTCCAGATTTCAGTGGCTCTGGAAACCTACTTTCTCAGGAGGCTGAGATCTGAGGATCACAGTTTGAAGACAGCCTAGGGAAGGAAAGCCTGTTAGACTCTTACCTCCAATGAAAAATCAAAAAACCCCATGTGGCACTGTGGGTCAAGTGGTAGAGTGTTTGCCTTGAGCTGAAGCGCTCAGAGACAGCGCCCAGGCTTCAGTTTGAGACACACAACTGGAAAGAGATTGAGGGATAATCAAAATAATTTTCCTATTTGCTACTTATGAAAATATTTTTAGGAAAATGAATGCTGATGTACACCAGAATTGGAGTCAGACCTCAAGGTTAAAGTGAAGCACATCCATAACCCCAGCCTCTCAGACTCTAGCATTATAAACTTGTGTCCTACAGGGTTCTGAAAGGCACATTGTTGAAAGGCTTAATATGCTCCCCAAGCACTTTGTGATAAGCAGTTGACTTGTATTGTCAATGTCATTACAGTTCTGACCCTAGCAGAGAACCAATACCTCATGCCCATCACCCTAGCTCAGGAGGCTGAGGTCTCTCATAGGGTGAAACCAGCCAAGGCAAGGAAGTCTAGGACATTCTGACTTTCTGTTCTGAAAGTTCAGATGCTTAAGAAATTCCTGTTTCACTTGGTGATGAGAAGTTACTTGCACTCTAAATGTTCTTGGAGTTCTTGAGCTACAGAAGAAGGAAAGAAATATTATTGACCCAATCAGGGTTCAAATGAAGTTCTCAGGATCTAAGCCCTAACTCTGTTAGCAGGAAGAACTCCAGTGTAACACTGTATTTGAAGGACACAAAACAGTTTCAAAAACCAGGCTAGGTGCAGAGAACTAGGCCTGCAGGATTAGGAGGCAGAATATACACATTCATCACAGAAGTGAGCTGCAAAACCACTTCATTCATTCCAGGCACAGCCAGCAATGGGGCAACCTGAAACATTTGTTAGAGTTACAGCAGGATCAGGCTTTTCTCAGTCTCTTCAAACAATGACTAATTAACCTTCCTTCCTCACGTGAAGGGAGCCTCAGGCTATCTTTATATTAAGAATAGAGAGCAAGTTTAGTGCTGGAGAGGGGAGGAACAGAGTAGAAAAACCCTGCTCTCTCGTCTTAGGGAGTGGGTTTTTGACTCTCAATTTGTCAAGTTTGAAGGCCCTTCTATCTCTGCCAGTCCATTCTCCTTACTTCATTCTCTACATCATTAATGCAAATCCCCAGTCCAAGGAGGGGCAGGGCCATTTCTCTTCTGTCTCCAAGCACCTGAGTTAGAAACTGGCTCTGCCCTCTTGACTCTGGGGCTCTTGGATGCCTGAGAAGTGGGACAGAGACAGTCATCCTGCTCTGCATTTGTGTGAAGGTGATGCTGGTGTCCTGGCACACTGCAGAAAGCCTCATGACTGGTAAATTACCCTTCTTTCCTACTGACGTCAAAAACAGATTCATCTATCAACTTTCTTTCTTTCCTTCCTTCCTTCCTTCCTTCCTTCCTTCCTTCCTTCCTTCCTTCCTTCCTTCCTTCCTTCCTTCCTTCCTTCCTTCCTTTCTTTCTTTCTTTCTTTCTTTCTTTCTTTCTTTCTTTCTTTCTTTCTTTCTTTCTTTCTTTCTTTCTTTCTTTCTTTCTTCCTTCTCTCTCTCTCTCTCTCTCTCTCTCTCTCTCTCTCTCTCTCTCTCTCTCTCTCTCTCTCTCTCTCTCTCTCTCTCTCTCTCTTTCTCTTTATTTCTTTCTATCTATTTACCTACCATCCTACCTAGGTAGCTATCTCTTTGCCAGTTGTTGGGTTGAATTCAAGGCCTGGGAATTGTCTCTAGCACTCTGCTCCTTGAGCCACAGCACATATTCTAACTTTGTCTGTGTACAGGTGCCTGAGGAATCGAACCCAGGGCTTCTTGCATGCTAGGCCAGCACTCTCTCATTAATCCATATTCCCAGCTCCTTCATTTTTTTCTTAATGGTAGTTTTTACATAAGTATGCTACCATTTTATGTTCTCAAGTTTAATTTTCTGAATACCGGTTACTTCTAAGAAACCTGATATCTTCCCCTGCCAGATTTGTGATTGTTCCTGGATTGCCCTCATAATAAAATGTAAATAAAGGCTGCTGAGAGCTTCAGTGTGCATCATATAAAGACACAGGCCTAGAACCCTGGAAGAGAAAAGCAATGGGCCTGAAATGAAGAGAATGATGCAGTATGCACAACTAGCATATCTGAAAAATAAACCAGTAAATAAAAGCAGAGTTTGCACTATGGGAGGTAATATATATACACACATAAGTAGGTAGGGCACTGATACATAAACTTGGCCTTCTCTTTTTGAATTTTTTTGTGGCCATCCCAGGACTTAAACTCAGGGCCCGATGTGTTCCTGAGCTGTTTTCCTCAAGGCTGAGTCTCTACCACCACCACAGCTCCACTTCCCGCCAGCTGGTAGTTAATTGGACCTAAGCAATTCCCAGGCTTTCCTGCCTGGTCTGAATTGTATCTCCTACTCAATTTTCTCTCTCAAAGCTGGAGCTCTACCCTCTGGGCCATTGCTTCACTTCTGGTTCTCTGGTGGTTTATTGGAGAAAATAGTCTCACTCTCCTGCTCTGCTGGCTTGAATGGCGTTCTCCTGAGAAGGCTTCAAATGGTTTCCTCAGGAATTCACTGAGGAGCCACTCCACACAAACCCTTAGTCTAAGTCTCGATGAGTACTAGAGAAAAATGGAAACATTGTTATACCCCAGTCGCAGGACCCCCACCAAAAAGACCACCGAGTGTCAGACTTTACAGCTGTTTTAAGGTTTTATTTAAATGGGCTGCAGCTCGGGTCTCATCCTACACTCCAACACAGCAGCACCTAGGAGAAGAGCCCCAAGGTAAAGATTTGCAGCGTTTATAAAGGCACACAACCAACCAGGTGTTTGGATTACCACCACGTGTTGCTCTGCTAGAAACAAGCAACAAGTGGTCACTGCCTCAAAACTTTAACCCTTCATTCCCCCCCCTTGACTTATGGTCTTGTGGCTCCAGCCTCAAACTAAACTCCAATAGCTCTTGATCTTGAACGGGTATGGTCCCTAACTGACCTTAGCCATACTATTAAACAACAATACTAATAATAATCAGCTCATTTTTCTTTTCTTGAGTTGTATGCAGAGTGGTTGGGTAGGATGCTTGGAGACTTCCCATGTTTTCCCACAGTTGTCCAGGGCAAAGGGGTCAGCTGGTCTGGGGTGGGAGCAGTGGATCCAAGCAGCAATGCCATCCACCTTAAGGGCAGTAGGTGTAGTCAGTAGCACCATGTAAGGTCCCTTCCACCGTGGTTCCAGAAATATCAGGTTGTGTCTTCCAACAAACACCCAGTCCCCTGGTTTAAACAAATTGGGGGGGATAGGAATAGAAGCAGAATCTTATAATGCTCTAAGCTGGGTCCACATCCTCTTTTGCACCATCTGTATATAGTCAAGCTTACACAGAAATTCAATATCATCCAAATCAGCAAGCAATTCAGTCTGAAGGGTAGGGATAATGGGTGGAGGGTGTCCATACATTATTTCAAAAGGAGTAAAGCCAAGCTGATAGGGTGAATTTCTTATTCTAAACAGGGCAAATGAGACAGCGATGCCCAGTCTGGGCCAGTCTCCAAGGCCAATTTAGTTAAGGTCTCTTTTAGAGTCCAATTCATTCTTTCTACCTGCCCTGAACTCTGTGGTCTATAAGCACAGTGCAATTTCCAATCCATCTCCAGTGCCGCGGCTATTCCCTGACTTACTTTTGAGTCAAAGGCTGGTCCATTGTCCTACCCAGTGGTGGATGGGAAGCCATCCCTGGGTAGGATTTCTTCCAGGATCTTCTTAGATATGACGTTCACAGTCTCATGCTTTGTTGGGTAGGCTTTAACCCATCCTGAAAAGGTGTCTACAAAAACTAGCAAATATTTATATCCAAATTTTACAGTTTTAATTTCTGTGAAGTCTACTTCCCAATACATACCTGGCCTATCTCCATGGAGATGTGCTCCTTTTGTAACCAGTTGATTAGGGGCATTGGTGACCTGACAGGCTTTAAAATTTTTTAACAATGTCCTCAATGAGTTGATTTCCTTGCCTGATTTTTACTTCTGAGAGTAGGAGCAAGTTCTCCATTCTTTGGGTTCCCATGTGAGAGACCCGATGGATTCTCATAAGAAACCTCTTGCCCAATCTTTGTGGCAAGATAAGTTTCCCCTCACCAGTTTTCCACCAGTCTTTATCTCTTTCTCTGTTTGGGGGTTTATAGGCCATGGAAATTTTCTTTATCCACTTCAGGTCTTCTTGGGAGTACTGAGGCTCAGGAGGCAAACCTTGTGGCCCTGGGCTGGACGTCCACCTCCTTAGCTGCCTGATCGGCCATGTTATTTCCTTTGGTTATTGAATCATTACATTTTGATGGCCAGGAAAATGCATAATGGCAATATTTTCTGGTTCCCATAAGGCCCGGATGAGGCTTAAAATTTCTTTTTCGTTTATAAAAACCTTTGCCTCAGCTGTCAACAGCCCCCTCTCTTGGTGAATGGCTCCATGGACATGTACAGTGGCAAAAGCATACCGACTGTCCGTGTAAATGTTTAGTCTCTTCCCTTTTCCCATCTGTAGGGCTTTTGTTAATGTCACTAGTTCTTCTCTTTGTGCAGACCTTTCCTGGGAGCGTGCTTCTACCCACACTATATCAGTGTCCGTGGTGATTGCTGCACCAGCGTACCTTTTTCCCTCTCAAATGAAACTGCTGCCATCTGTGAACCAGGTATGCTCAGCATGCGATAGTGGCAAGTCCAACCAGTCTAGCCTCTTTTCTTCAGCCTGGTCGCTCTTTTCACACTCAATTTCATGTTCTTTGTCCTTCCATTCCTGTCTTTGCTACTGTCTCTCTCTCATTGTAAACCCTTTCCACTGCAGCTACTAGACCCCTTATAGACTTTTCACTAAGTCTGTCTAGAGCCTGCAACTTTTGCTTTATGTCTGGTGCAGCTTGATTTATATAGGCAAACATAATCATCTGAGCCGACTCCTGTGTCTCAAGATCATATCGGTATATTGACTAAAAGCTTCCATGAGCCACTCAAGATATGCTGCCAGACTTTCACTTCCTCCCTGTCTAACATTATAATCTTTGGCCATATTAGTAGGTTGGCAAGCTGCCACCTTGAGACATGCCAACAGAGCCTGGCGATAGACGAGGAGTCGCTCCCTACTTTCAACTGTATTCTTGTCTCAATTGTTTGTTGGATCTCAGGAAAATAGGCAGTGATCAGGGCAGGATCCATGATAGGTGCCCCTGTGGGGCCAGGGATATGTTCCGGGCTGCCTCTTGGATATAGTCTCTCTCTTCGGTGGTAAAAAGGACCTGTAAAAGCTGACTAAAATCATCCCAAGTGGGCTGATGAGTAAAGAGAATAATTTCAAGCAAACAAATTACATCCTGGTGTTTCTCAGAAAAGAGGACATTTTGGGTGTGCCAATTGTGTAGATCACTGGTAGAAAATGGCCAATATTGGAGTTGATGTTGACCATCTGCATCCACAGGACCTATGGTGCTTATGGGAAAAACAGCTGCATTAGAAGGGGGGTTTATCCCACTTTGTCATGGAGTGACTGGCCACTCAGAAACTTTAAGGGCAGGTGCCGAGTGTTTTATAGCTCCCTCCTCCTCTTGACTATTCTCAGGTTCTGCAAAAGGAACCTGGAAAGGAGAGTATGGGGGAGGAAACATTTCTTCTTCCAAGTTATCTCCCTGAAAAACCGGGGGGTACCTTTTCTTTCCCTCTGTCTCAGTTACTTTTATTAAGTCTAGGAAGCTAGATGGAGTGGTGCCTATAGTTTCCAGTCCCGTCAGTCGTACAGTCCAAAAAACAATAAACAGCACAAACAAAACACAGGCAGGCCTGACAGTTACAAAAAAGGGCTTACAAAGTGGAGATCTCCCAAACTGGTCCACTGACTACAGTCATGGTGGGGTTCCACACCCAGGCCACACAGCAGAAAGAGCAAAGCCACAGTGGGCGAGTTGGGCCTCTGTTAGGAGGCCCTCTTGGTCAGTTCCAGCCCAACACTGAACCGACCCCCACCCCACAATTCACACAGCAGTGTTCCAAGGACTGCCCCCCCACCCCACACAGCGGGGTTCCAAGGACCCCCGCCCCAGAAGAGGATCTTGGACATCTCCCAGTTCCTCCAGGATTGTGGTGCAAGCGCATCTGCCTCAACAACCCTTTACAAATAGGAGTGGCCATCCTCACAAAGGAAAACGAAAGTAAAACAGACAAATGACAGGACAAGACAAATTAACAAAGACAGCTCTGTATTTCCTTTGGAGTCTGAGATCTCAGGGTTCTTTGGGGGGATCCCGGACAAGCCCTCACTAATATGTTATACCCAGGTCTCAGGATCCACGCCAAGAAGACCATCGAGAGTTAGACTTTACAGCTGTTTTAAGGTTTTATTTAAACGGGCTGCAGCTTGGGTCTCATCCTACACTCCAACACAGCGGAACCTAGGAGGAGAACCCCGAGCTCAAGTTTTGCAGGGTTTATAAAGGCACACAACCAACCAGGTGTTTGGATTACCACCACGTGTTGCTCTGCTAGAAACAAGCAACAAGTGGTCACTGCCTCAAAACTTTAACCCTTCACATGAAGATGCTACTAGTGTGTTCTAGACACTTAACGTTGGAGACACAAAACAATCATAATTATTAGATCATTTTATAGGCAAAGGGACCAATGCAGACTGTATGAGAATCACTCCAGCTTTCAGTCCTTATATCCTGAGACAGTAAATTCACAGCAGCTCAATGCTAAGTTACAGAACTGGCATGTACTGTGGATATTTGCTCCCAAATCCGGTGACACTCATTTTTCACTTTTAGCCTCAAACCTGTGACCAGAGGGGAAGATGAGGAGAGAAAATCCTTCTAAGGGAAAGCAGCTATAAATAACATTGGATAGTTTGCTTATAAATTAAAACCTTGACTTCTTAACAGAAGTCAGATTGTCCAGATTAAAAAATGAAGAAGAGAAGAAATAAGGTGCCAGTGGCTGCTGTCTGTAATCCCAGGACCTCAGGAGGCTTAGATGTAGAGAAACTTAGTTTGAATCCAGCCAGTATTGGAAAGTCCATGACACAGTTATTTCTAAGAGATCACAGAAATACCCAGAAGTGGTGCTGTTACTCAAGCTTAATGCAGTACCCTTGAGCAAAAGGAGCCCAGGGACCATGAATAGGATCATATTTCCACCCCAGGACCTGCCCCCTCAAAAAGAGCCTGTACTTCCATGTCTTTGTTTATACATTGTATTCTTATAGGTGAAATTCCTGAGTAGCTATACTGAATGGCACCAAAGTAGGAAATTTGTATTCAATACAATGAGTTCATAACAG
>NW_027205224.1:0-16756 GCF_024711535.1 Dipodomys merriami
TATTTTCCATTAATTTTAGGATTGGGTTATTATTATGATCAAGGTTACTCTTAGGGTTGTGACCAGGAATAGAGTTAGGCTTAGGGAAATTAAAGGTTGAGAACTTGAGTTAATTACTTCCCTTGTGTATGTATTGCACTGTTCTAAGGCTTGAACTCAAGGCTTGGGTTCTGTTCCTGAGCCTTTTGCTGTAGGCTATGAGCCACGAATCCAATTCCAGCTTTCTTTGGCAGTAAATTGGAGATGAGAATCTCACAGACTTTCTTATCTGAGCTGACATTGAACTGAGATCCCCAGATCCCTGCCTTCTGATTAAAGTTAGGATTAAAGGCATGAGCTACCAGTGCCCAGGAAAGTGATTGACTTTTATTGACTGTTTTTACTTATGTTCGAGATCAAGAGTTGAATTCACTCACTCTTCAAGGAAATAGAAGAGGCAATCCAAAAATTCATATGGAACAATAAAAGACCCCGAATAGCAAAAACGATCCTCAACAGAAAGAACACTGCTGGAGGAATATCAATACCAAATTTCAAACTCTACTATAAAGCCATAGTAATCAAAACAGCTTGGTAATGGCACAAGAACATACCTCAGGACCAATGCAATAGAATTGAAAACCCAGAAATGAACCTACAGACCTATAGCCATCTAATCTTCGATAAGGGAGCTAAAAAAATAGAATGGAAGAAAGACAGCCTCTTCAGTAAATGGTGCTGGCAAAATTGGTTAACTACTTGTAGAAAACTAAAGCTAGATCCTTATATATCACCCTGCACCAGAATCAACTCCAAATGATTAAAGACCTCGGAATCAAAGCTGACACTCTGAAAACATTACAGGATGGAATAGGAGAAACCCTAGATCTCCTTGGCACAGGCTGAAATTGTCTTAATAGAAACCTGGAAACACAACAAATCAAAGAAAGGTTGGACAAATGGGATTGCATGAAGTTGCAGAGCTTCTGCATGGCAAAGGACATAGCTAGCAAGATCAATATAAAGCCTACGGATTGGGAGAAGATCTGCACTAACCATACAACGGACAAGGGTCTCATATCTAAAATATACTTGGAATTCACAAAATTAAATCCCCCAATAACAAATCCTCAAAGAAACAACTGCCCAATAAATAAGTGGGCTAAAGACTTAAAGAGAAACTTCTCTGAAGAGGGAAGAAGGATGGCCAGTAGACAAATGAAGAAATGCTCAACCTCCCTTGTCGCTACCGCCTCGACCAGCAAGGAAGACGCGACACCGGACTCTTCTCTCTGCAGTTTATTCAGGACCTTTTTGTAATCTTCTGACCCCAACCCCAGGGAGAATTCCCCACAGCCTTAAGTACCCACTGGGTAGCCAACCCTGATACGCCACGTGGGAACCACCATTAGGTTCAGGTGCGCGGAAGCAAGCCAGATTCTTTGCCTTAGCCATATCAGGAGTTGTTTACCACGAGAGCACTCGCCATCGGGAAGGCGGAGGGCGGAAGCCGGCACCATCTTCCAGGTGCGGCCTCTCGCAGCTCTCTACAGTTCCCCCTTTTTTGTTTAAAGAACACAGATGAGAACAGAGGTCTGATCCCTGTTGTGCAATTGCAAGGACTGCATACAAGCCTTCTCCCAGAGGGCGCCTTCTCTAGGGATGACTCAGCCTGTCCATTGATTCGTTTTTCACAAGGACGGGAAAAGGCGAATCGAACCCGTGTGCAATCAAACATGCTCTCCTCGAGGGCAAAACTCATGCCTCTCGACTGCAGTACTTTGGCTTTGCAATCTGTGTTCATTGTTTTAGGGTGGCAAGCCACGCTTAGGGGGACTGACCTGCTCCAATGACTGTAAAGGCTTGGATAATCATGGCTGCACTGCGACGCTGAGAACCTCTAATTTGGCAAATGCACCACAGACATACCAAGGAGGCTAACACCAGGAGGCCTATCAGGGCTCCCAAACCCGCCCCTTCCTTGAGATGAATCATAGCAGCGGAGATCCATGAAGATAACCCCTCTGCCAATCCGGCATCCACTCGGGTCGAGTTCACCATGACGATGGCAACCCTGAGCTGTTCCATCAGGCTGTCGAACTCTCCAGTTCAATTACCTAAAAGATAACTAAACAACTGCTTAGACAAATTTGCAGCGTTTTTTGAATAGGCTTTTTCCTGGGCCTGAACTCTAGGTCTGGGCGCTGTCCCTCAGCTCTTCAGCTCAAGGCTAGCACTCTACCACTTGAGTCACAGCGTCATGTCCGGCTTTTTTCATTTTGCTTATGTGGTACTGAGGAATTGAACCCAGGGCCTCAGGCATGCAAAGCAAGCACTCTACCACTGAGCCACTTTCCCAGCCCCTTTCTTCTGGGTTAATTGCACCACAGCAGCAGCTAATCCAGCATTAGTTAGTGGTCCGCCCAGCTCTCTGCAAACTTTCATCCATGCTTCTAGTCCCCTATTCTTATATGGGGTTATGGCGGCTCTGCATTCCTTAGTGCACTGCTCGTAAACAAGCTGTTTAATTAATGGCATGGCTGCGTCTGGGTCACCAAAAATTCTGCCAGCGGCCTCGACCATACGAGCAACAAAGTCCGAAAACGGCTCCATAGAGCCCTGCAGGATTTTGGTGAGATTACCACTCACCTCGCCTTTATTTGGTAAGGCCTTCCATGCCTTTATGCCAATTTTATTGATTTGTTCATAAACTTGAACCGGGTAGCCTATCTGCTGATTGGCGAATCTCCCCTGTCCAAGCAGCATATCTCTGTCCCAAGCTGGGTTTCCCCCAGCCTGATTGGCTGCAGCCTCTTCACTAGCAAATTCAATCAAAAAAGCCTTCCAATCTAAATACTGACCTGGGCTCAAACAAGCTCGTGCGAGCCCACTCCAATCACCAGGTGTCATGCAATGTCTGTTTAGGGCCTCCACCTGGGCTACAGTAAAGGAGGCTGTGATTCCATATGTCCGCACAGACTCAGCTAAAGATTTTATAACCTTAAAATCTAAGGGTTCATGATATCGCTGTCCCTGTGGATCCTGAAATATTGGACAGGCTAGATGTAACTCGGTTCTGACCGCTTTCCACACGCCTGGGCTGAAAGAACAGCCGGGGCTGCCACTTCCAGGGTCCTCCGCATAGAGCGGAGGGGCCAAAGGTGTGGGGCGGTGCACGGAGGGTGTGCATTCGTCTTTATCTGGGTCCTCTCTCTCCTTCCCTTTCCTCCTCTTTCTTATCTTTGTTTTTTCTATTTGTTCTATGAGTGATTGTAGTTCCTCTGAGTCTGTAGACTCAGAGGTCTCTAGTTCGGCAAAATCAGGGTATGAACCCCCCCCTGCTCTCCTCCTTTTTGCTGTCTGCCCTTTCCGATCTTTCTTCCTGCAGCATTTCTAAGGCGGCCTGACCATTCTCTACCACCTCACTGCAACGCTGGTCCTCGAGACAGCCACTTATCAGTTTCCATATTGGTTTCACTCCGCTCTTAAGCTTTCCTTGTTCAGAGGCAAAATCTAGGTCCCTCCCTAGTTTCTCCCAAGAGGCCACCGTGAGGCTTCCGGAGACAGCGAACCACGGGGCAACGATGTCACATTCATTCAAAAATCTCTCTAAAGTACTCTTTTTTATTTTTAACTTTTTTGAGTGCAGTAGCTCATTGAGAGCCAAAAAAATTGGGTGCGAAGAAGAAGCACCCATGTTTTAAACATTTAAAGCTGGTAAACAAACTTTTACTTTCACTTTTGGCTACTCTATTGACTAGCCCCGGGTTCTCACTCTCTTTATCTACCGAGAAGAGCAAAAATCCCCCTCCCCCCCGCTCTTGTGGCAGATTCCCCTTTTACCTGGGAACTTACTCCCCGCTCTTGTGGCGGATTCCCCTTTTACCTGGGGACTTACCCCCGCTTTTGTCGCGGATTCCCCTTTTACCTGGGGACTTACGGGTGCACCACCCTGACCGCAGAGAGTTCTGAGTCCTCGTTGGGGTTATGGCTGAGTTCCCCTTACGGGCCGCCACGTGTCGCTACCGCCTCGACACTGGACTCTTCTCTCTGCAGTTTATTCAGGACCCTTTTTTAATCTTCTGACCCCAACCCCGGGGAGAATTCCCCACAGCCTTAAGTACCCGCTGGGTAGCCAACCCTGATACGCCACGTGGGAACCACCAATAGGTTCAGGTGCGTGGAAGCAAGCCAGATTCTTTGCCTTAGCCATGTAAGGAGTTGTTTACCACGAGAGCACTCGCCATCGGGAAGGCGGAGGGCGGAAGCTGGCGCCATCTTCCAGGTGCGGCCTCTCGCAGCTCTCTACACTCCCTAGCCATAAAAGAAATGCAAATCAAAACAACATTAAGATACCACCTCACACCAGTTAGAATGACTAAAATCAAGAACTCTAATAACAGTAGATGCTGGAGGGGATGTGGACAGAAGGGGACCTTACTGCATTGTTGGTGGGAGTGTAAACTTGTTCAACCACTTTGGAAAGTAGTATGGAGGTTCCTCAAAAGACTTTACATAGAGCTCCCGTATGACCAAACAATCCCACTTTTGGGCATTTACCCAAATGTTTACAAATAAGACCACACTAATGCTACCAGCACAACTATGTTTATTGCAGCACTATTTACTATAGCTAAGATATGGAACCAACCCAGATGCCCGTCAGTAGATGAATGGATCAAAAATATATGTGGTATATATACACAATGGAATTCTTTGCCTCCATCAGAAAGAATGACATTGCCCATTTGTTAGGAAATGGAAAGTCTTGGAAAAAATTATATTAAGTGAAGTAAGCCAGGTCCAAAGAAACATAGGTCCCATGGGTTTCCTTATTTACAATATCTACTATATGTCTGAGTCAAGCAGAAAAGGTCAGATAAGGTGATGTTAGGGAAATGTACCCTAAGATATGTATTCAAATGTTTTTTTTTTCTTTCCTGCGATTGTTTCTAACACATTTATAAGGTATTTCTTTGTTGCTTTGTATGTCTCTCCCCCCACAGTATAACCCCTGCTTTCACTGTATTTGATGCCGGTATAATTTGTGGAGGGGAAGGGGAAAAACAAATCGTTTAAATAGGAATACAGGTGGACCCATTGCAACCATGAGATGTACAAGTCGTTATGTCGAAAACGAACTTTACAATATTCATGGGGGGGGAGTGGGGAGGATTAGGGGGGTAAGGGGAGGATGGGAAGGAATGGGAATGGGAAACAAAGGAGGAGGCTACAATGGATGATAAGAAATGTAATCATTATCTTGTCCTTTGTACAGTATTTTCACTATAAAAAATAAAGACTTGAATTCAATCTCTGACAGCTTTGCTCATTAGGTAGCACTCTGCCACTTGAGCCATATCTCCAAAACTGATTATTTTAAATAGGTGGAAATCATTAAATTTTCTTCAGATGATATGCTTCATTAGTGTTGTTCTAAAACTCATCCTAATGAAAAAAGATTTATAGACCCTAGAGATGATCTGAACAGATTCTCATGCTTTGCTCCTAATGGCATAACATTTTAGGGACATGATTTTTAATTATTATTTTAAGTAACAAAGGAGTTATCATTAAACAAAGCAGTTTATGCATACAATATAGCTTGATCAATGACAACCCTTTCAACATTCTCATCCATCACTCCTCTATGAACCTCTTCCTTAACTCTTCTTAATTTTGTAGGATATTTACTGGATTCCTCTCTGCACTTCACCCCTTTTCTCCTTTTCATTCTTCTCATTTTCCCCCTTCACCCCTCTTTTGACTACCCATTTCCATATTATCCAGCAACTCTACTCCTAGGCATTTACCTGAATGTTTACAAACTAGGATGTAGTAAAAGTTTCAGCACAACCATGCTTACTGAATCACCCCACCTACCCCTCAAGAGAGATATGAATTAAGAAAATGTAATACACACACACACACACACACACACACACACACACACACACACACACACACACACACACACATTGGAAATTCTACTTACCCATCAGAAAGAATATTGTACAATTTGTATCTCATTTCTCATTTCTTCTGCCTGGTATCACATTGTTGCCGTACTGTCCCTGTACTGCAGTAACTGACACATGCAAACTGATGTAAAATATTGTCAGGGTTATTGGCTAGGAACAGATTCCTGAATGAGTTCTTTGGTCATTCTCTTCGTCTATTCATGCCTTTGAGTAGTGATTGTACAGATTCATTTGTACCATTTGCTACACACAAAAGAGATGAACCACTTGTACGTATATATACATACATGTATATACATACATGGATATATGCATTTTATGATTTCAAGAATTATGGAGCTAACAAAAATCATATGCATTTTCCTTCCTTTTTAATTCTTTCAAAGCCTAAATAACTTTGTCTCTTTTGAATACCTAATTTTAAAGAGAATGTCATCATCTCTGATCTGTCAGCACCCTTGAAATTAGATGTTCCAATAAAACAAAATTACTTAGGCTTTTTGGTGGAAGAGAAGAGTATTACTAGGGTTTTATTCAGGGGTTCTCTGCTTGCTAGACAGGACTTTGGTTGTATAGCACCAAGCAGCTCAACTCCTGTTGCCATAGTTCTAGTCCCTTTTATTTGCTTGAGGTCTTGAAGTTTTTGCCCAGGTCTGATCTTAGATTGACTGAGACTTTGCTACCTATGCATCCCACAAAATTAGGTAGGATTACAGATGTGAACCAAGATGGCCAGATCATTTGTTGAGATGGCTGTCTTGGCATTTATTTCTCTGGCCTGCCCTCAGACATTTCTGCTTCCCAATCAGCTAGGATTACAGATGTGGGCTACTATACTTGGTGTACATGACACCTTCCTTTTTTTGAGAGGTTTTTATTGTAAAAATACTGTATAGAGGGGTTATAGTTACATGAGCAAGGTAATGAGTGCATTTTTTATCAAGCATTGTTGTTACCTCCTCCTTTGTTTTTCCCCTACCCTCCCTTCCCTCCCACCTTCACAACTACACTCGCCCCTCCCCCCTTCCCCACCTCCCTGCCTAAATTGTAAACTTCCTTTCTCAACATAGTGTCTTGTGCATCTCATTGTTACAATGGGTCAGCCTTTATCCCTGTTTAAAGATTTTGTTTTCTCCCTTCCCCTCCCCAAGCTAGAGAAGTGTGTATACAAGATGCAGGGCACCGACATCAAATACAGTGAAAACAGGGGTTATACTCTGTGGGAGGAACACATAAAGAAACAAAAAACAATCACAATTTAGATGATAAACCACTATCTTGAGGTTTATTTCGCTTCACATCATCTTATCTGATCATATATACATAGCTTTTGAACTTTTATACTTGTCCCAGACATATACTAGCTATTGCAAATAAGGGAAACCATAGGACCTATGTTTCTTTGGGTCTGGCTTACTTTACTTAATATAATTTTTTCCAAGACTCCACTTAGAGTTCTCCTATGACCCAACAATCCCACTTTTAGGCATTTACCAAATCATCACAAACAAGACCATACTAAGCTACTAGCACAACGATGTTTATTGCAGCATTATTTACCATAGCTAAGATATGGAACCAACTCAGAGGCCCCTCAGTAGATGAATGGATGAAGAAAATGTGGTATATATACACAATGGAATCCTATACCTCAACAGAAAGAATGCCATGGCTCCATTTGTTAGGAAATGGAAATACTTGGAAAAATTATATTAAGTGAAGTAAGCCAGGCCAAAGAAACATAAGTCTCATGGTTTCCTATATTTGCAATAAGTAGTATATGTCTGAGACTGGTAGAAACGGTCAGATAAGTAGATGTTAGGCAAAATGAACCCCAAGATAAGGGTTCAAATGATTTTTCTTTCTTGTGATTATTTCTAACATATTTATATGATGATTTTTTTGTTGCTTTGCATGTCCCTCCCCAACGGTACAACCCCTGTTTTCACTGTATTTGATGTTGGTATAATTTGTGGAAGGGAAGGGAAAAAAACAAATTGTTTAAATAGGGATACAGGTGGACTCATTGCAACAATGAAATGTACAAGACGTTATGACGAAAAAGGAACTTTACAACTTTGGCTTGGGGTGCGTAGGTGCTGGGAAGGGATGGGAAGGGGAAACAAAGGAGGAGGCAACAACTCTTGATAAGAAATATAATCATTACATTGTCCATGTAATTGCAAACCCTCTGTACGGTATTTTCCCAATAAAAAGAGAAAATGTCGTGTGTGTGTGTGTGTGTGTGTGTGTGTGTGTGTGTGTGTGTGTGTGTATCACATTGTATATATTTATATATGTATATATGTATATGTATATGTATATCTATATCTATAATATATATATGTATATATATATATATATATATAACTATACCCGTAGTTTCCCTTACTTGCAGTAACGAGTATATTAGTACATGATATCATATGACCATATAAGATGATGTTAAGTGAAATGAACCCCAAGAGAGGGACACAAATGGTTCCATGATATTCTTATCTCTATATAATCCCCCAGAGAAAATTGGAAGGGGAGCTATGGTTCAATTATTGAGCACCACCTTTTAGGGAAAAAGCTTAAGTGAGAAGGTAATGTATTGAATTTAAACCACAATATCAGCACTCAAAAAAGTTGATTTCTTTTTCTTGAGGTTTTTATTAAGTTGCTCAGAAAATAATCAACATTGAATTTATGTTTAGAATTACTATCAAAATCATGTTATATTTATTGATGTTATTCTTTATTTTCCTAAATTTTACTTACACATTAATATCCAGTAATGGAAAGAGATGATTAGTGTTTCACAAGTTTTTATGGCAGTTGAATATATGGATGAGAGATGCTTACAAGGAGTTTGGACTGAATACATATGTGCAAGCTCTTCAATAAATAAATGATAGTTGAAGAACCTGTGGCCATGTATGAAATAAAATAAAGAAATCAGCAAGGAAAGATAAGGTATGATTCTGGAAAGCACACAATTTTGGAAGATAAAAAAAACAAGGAATATATGAAACTTTTGTTAAGAACTTTGTAATCCACAGACACATTTTATTTCTTATTTCTACTATAAGGCATTTCAGTTAACTTTATTTTACAAAGTTAAACATGATTGGCATTTAATACTAACTGGCTTCTGTCTCAGGTGAGCAATTATTCTAGCCAGGTGCCAGGGGTTCATGCCTATAATCCTAGATACTCCGAGGGCTAAGGTCTCTAGATCCTAGTTCAAAGCCAGGTTGGAGAGGAAAGTTGGTGAGACTTTTCTATTCAATTAAACATGAGAAAACTGGAAGTGGCATTGTGGCTCAAAGTGGCAGCACTAGCCTCAAGTAATAAATTTCAGATACAGAACCCAAGTTGTGAGTTTAAGTTCTCTGAAATTATTGTTAAAATACTTGTTCTTAGGATCTCATTAACTTGTCTAGAAGAATGTTTTAAACTTAGGGATGTTTTATTTCATATTGTCAGCATTGATTTTTAAGATGTGCAGAGAAAAATTAAAGTCAGAACTGGTTTGTATTGCGTTGTATTAGGCATTGCCTCTACACACAGAGATCAGCTGGAAAGCAAATGGCCAAATCCTGGCTGTTGGCAATGAAGATGGATATGTGTTTCTTTGAGCAAATAAACAAAATTTGTAACGGCAGCCTTTATAATACCTTAATTGTAACAAATTAATATTATTGCTATTATTATTTTTTGTCAGTTGTGGAGCTTGAATTCTGGGTCTGGGCGTTGTCCCTCAGCATTTCAGCTCAAGGCTAGCACTCTACTACTTGAGAAACAGTGCCACTTCACATTTTGTGAAGAACCTTTAGTTGGAGATAAGGGTCTCACAGACTTTCTTGCCCAGGCTGGCTTTGAATAGAGACCCTCAGTTCTCAGCCTCCTTAGTAGCTAGGATTACAAGTTTGAGCCACTGGGGCCCGGCAGTAAAACTATTTTGAAAAGAAAAAACCCACGATTCTATACTTAAACAATTACAATCTGGCAAGTGTATTTGTAACGTTAGTTGTATCAAGTAACCATAGACAGCAATCATTTTTAGACCTCACTATGTCCTGTCCAATGCCAGATAATATTTCATTAATTTGCTTTTTCCTAACAAAGTTCATTTTGAATTCTCAACAGCACAATTTTCTAGTGAGTAAAAAGAATTATTCAGCATATTTATTTCAACAAACAGCATTTTGCACTTAAAAAAAATTTTTTTTCCAGTGCTGGGGCTTGAAATCAGGGCCTGGGCACTCTCCCTGAGTTTATTTTGTTCAAGGTTAGTACATTACCAATTGAACCACAGCACCACTTCCAGTTTTTCTGCTTACCTCATACTGAGGAATCAAATCAAGTGCTTCATGCATGCGAGGCCAGCACTCTACCACTAACCACATTCCCAGTCATTGGGTCCTGGTATATTTCCCCTTCTAGATTAATAGAAATATTCCAGGTTCCGAACTTGAAGCTGATCCCTGCCATCCAATAACATCACATTCTTGTGAATAGCACTAGCTGGCCTCATGAGCATAGCAGCCACCTGGAACTCAGCTATCTGATGGCCTTGGCCTCCAACAATGCAATCATTTCTGTGCACAGACTGAAAACTGTCATAGGTAAGTTTAATATATTCCATCCTATTCTCAGCGACTTACCATTCTCAGCTTTGTATGCTTTAAATTCTGTTAAACATTAATTACTATTTCCCACCACTCTCATACGTAACATATATGTCTTACTTTAAAATTTATTCAAATATGCAAAAATGTTAACATAGTTGCTGTCCACTAGTGGTTCATGTTTTAAAACCTAGCTACGTTAGAGGTCAAAAACTGAGTATCTTGGTTTAAAGCAGCCCATGCAGAAAAATCTGAGATATTTCTCCAATTCAGAAACCAAAATCCAGAAGTGGAGATGTGGCTCAAGTGGTAGAGTGTCAGCTTTGAGCAAAAAGACTAACCAAGTATAATTGGTCTACTTCAGACTCACTTACTTACTCATGGAGCACATACACACACACACACGCGCACACACACACACACACACACACACACACACACACACACACACACACAATGTACATTCTCCTAGACTCCCCTTCTTGAGCAGTATTCAATGCCATTAACTTAATGCATGTTTTCCAAATTATTATAGTAGGGATTAATTTACATTTGTATTTATGATAATGCATTTTTTGTACTTTTTCTTTTTCATTTCTTTGGTACTTATGTGAGAGAACTGTTTTGTGAAGACTAAACAGAAATCAATGTGTCAGTAAATAGATAGTGACAGACTGAAAGATGCAGATAATACCACTTGAAATTTTATTTCTTCAAATTTAAACATATATGCATATGTATGTATTTAAAATTTCTTCCAAGATTTTATTTTCATTAACAATGATCTATTTGTTCCATTATATGAATTTAACATATTGTATGTTTCATAGCAGATTAATACTTATAGAATTTCTTTCCTTTGGAGACAAGGTTCTGCAGTGTAGACCAGGCTTTCTTCAATTCCTAATTCTCCTGTCAGGTTTCTGAGTAATGATTGACATTACCATGTGGTAGCATAGTACCATGTCCAGCTATATTATTTACATTTTGTACAGTAGAATATTAATGTGAACAGCTTTAAGCCACATATCATCATGAGCATGAATGAATTTCTTGCAGAAAATGTTATAAATAGAGTTACTGAGTGAAGCCAATTATGGTAGACATGCCTGTAATCCCAGCACCCAGGAGGATTGTAAGCTTAAGAGAAGCCTGAGCTACAGAGTAAGTCCCTTTTAAAACAAAACAACAACTGTTGAGCTTGGAAGAGGGAAAGTATTGTTAAGTGGGGTGATAGGAACATACAAAATGTAGTGTGTGTGTGGGGGGGGTTGCTGGACCTAGGCTTGAACTCAGGACTTGGGCACTGTTCCTGAGGTTTATGCTCAAGTCTAGCACTCTACCACTTGGACCAAACTCCACCTCAAGCTTTTTTAGAAGTCATTGGAGATGAGTCTGATCCAGTTTCCTGTTCAGGCTTAGAACCTTGATCCTCTTTCTCAGCCTCTTTTGTAAGTAAGATTACAGGTATGAGTCTGTAGTAATTGTTGTATTACTGTTAAGTAATATAGTAAACATTATGCCAGTTTATACTCCTTCCAGCAGTGCTTGAGTGTTGCACACACACCTAAGATAAAACCCACTCCATGTTTGATGACATCCAGATCTCATAATCCCGTGAGATACATATTGTTATGCTCACTTTACCTATGAAGAATTTGAGCTCCAGAGAGTTAGATTAAGTTTGAGTCCCCATCTAGTATACAGTGGAGCCTGTATTCAAGCTCAACTAGGTCTGTTTATTTCAGAAAACACGGAGTCATCATGTGTTCTAGTCAACATGTGTTCTAGCAAGTACTGCTCATTGCAAGTACAGTTCTATGCCTGACAAATTACCTTTCTCTCTCTTTAACTGTTTGCATCCCCTTTCATAAGCTAGGGAAAGCACAAGTGATGAGAAGAGCCATTTTTGAAGGGGAAATTGATAATGGGGTTTGAACTTGGTATCACATACATATTAGTCAGGTCTTCCATTTGAGTTATGCCTCCAGCATTCTATTTCTTTTTTTTTTTTTAATTGTATTTTATTTTATTTGAGAACATACTGTACAGGGGGGCTACAATTACATGGGCAGGATAATGCATACATTTCTTACCAAGCATTGCAGCCTCCTCCTTTGTTTACCCTTCACTTCCCTTCCCCGCCTCCCCCCTCCCCCCACCCAATTTTACCCCCCTCCCCCCACCCAATTATACCCCCCTCCCCCCCCACACCGACATTGTAAAGCTGGTTTTGACATGACATTTTGTACTTCTCATTGTTGCAACAGGTCCACCTGAATCCTTAAACGACTTGTTTGTCCCCATCTCCTCCACATGTTATACTGACATCAAATATAGTGAAAGCGGGGTTTACACTGTGGGGGAGGGACATACAAAGCAACAAAGAAATAATCTTATAAATGCATTAGAAACACATGCATGAAAGAAACGAAAACATTAAAATACATATTTAAGGGTTCATTTTCCTAACATCACATTATCTGAACTTTTCCGCTTGACTCATACCTATACTAGATATTGCAAATAAGGGAAACCATGGGACCTATGCTTCTTTGGGCCTGGCTTACTTGGCTTAATATAATTTTTTCCAAACCTTTCCATTTCCTAACAAATGGGGAAATGTCATTCTTTCTGATGGAGGCATAGAATTCCATTGTGTATATATACCACATTTTCTTGATCCATTCATCTACTGAGGGGCATCTGGGTTGGTTCCATATCTTAGCTATGGTAAATAATGCTGCAATAAACATAGTTGTGCTGGTAGCTTTAGTGTGGTCTTGTTTGTAAACATTTGGGTAAATGCCCAAAAGTGGGATTGCTGGATCATAGGGGAGATCTATGTGAAGTCTTCTGAGGAACCTCCATACTGCTTTCCAAAGTGGTTGAACAAGTTTACATTCCCACCAACAATGAAGTAAGGTTCCTTTCTGTCCACATCCCCTCCAGCATCTGTTGTTGTTAGAGTTCTTGATTTTTGCTGTTCTAACTGGAGTGAGGTGATATCTCAATGTTGTTTTGATTTGCATTTCTTTTATGGCTAGGGATGTTGAACATTTCTTCATGTGTCTATTGGCCATCCTTCTTTCTTCTTCAGAGAAGCTTCTCTTTAAGTCTTTCGCCCACTTATTTATTGGGCAGTTGATTCTTTGAGGATTTGTTGTTGGGTGGTTTAATTTTTTGAGTTCCAAGTATATTTTAGATATGAGACCCTTGTCCGTTGTATGGCTAGTAAAGATCTTCTCCCAATCGGTGGGCTTTCTATTGATCTTGCTAGCTATGTCATTTGCCCTGCAGAAGCTCTGCAATCTTATGCAATCCCATTTGTCCAACCTTTCTTTGATTTGTTGTGCTTCCGGGTCTCTATTCAGAAAATTTCGACCGGAGCCAAGGAGACCTAGGGTTTCTCCTATTCCATCCTGTAATGTTTTCAGAGTGTCTGCTTTGAGTTCAAGGTCTTTGATCCATTTGGAGTTGATTCTGGTACAGGGTGATATATAAGGATCTAGCTTTAGTTGTCTACATGTAGTTAACCAATTTTGCCAGCACCATTTACTGAAGAGGCTGTCTTTCTTCCATTCTATTGTTTTAGCTTCCTTATCGAAGATTAGATGGCTATAGGTCTGTAGGTTCATTTCTGGGTTTTCAATTCTATTCCATTGGTCCTGAGGTCTGTTCTTATGCCAATACCAAGCTGTTTTGATTACTATGGCTTTATAGTAGAGTTTGAAATTTGGTATTGATATTCCTCCAGCAGTGTTCTTTCCGTTGAGGAGCGTTTTTGCTATTCGGGGTCTTTTATTGTTCCATATGAATTTTTGGATTGCCTCTGCTATTTCCTTGAAGAATGAGGGTGGAATTTTGATAGGTATCGCGTTGAATTTGTAGATAGCCTTGGGAAGTATTGCCATTTTCACGATGTTAATCTTGCCAATCCAGGAGCATGGGAGGTTTTGCCATATTTTAAGTTCTGTGTTGATTTCCTTTTTCAAGATTTTAAAGTTTTCATCATAGAGGTCCTTCACTTCTTTGGTTAAGTTAATTCTTAGGTATTTTATTTTTTGTGGGGCTATTACAAATGGAGTTGCTTTCCTAATTTCAGCCACACTTTTCTCATTGTTGGCATATAGAAAAGCCATTGATTTTTGGGGGTTAATTTTATAACCTGCTACTTTGCCAAAGTTTTGAATCAGCTTGAGTAATTTGGGAGTGGAATCTATGGGATTCTTTAAATACAAGATCATGTCATCTGCAAAGAGGGAGAGTTTTATTTCTTCTTTCCCTATTTGGATCCCCTTTATGTCTGCATCTTGTCTTATTGCTGTAGCTAGGCATTCTAATACTAGATTGAAGAGAAGTGGAGAGAGTGGGCATCCTTGTCTTGTTCCTGAGTTAAGAGGAAATGGCTTTAGTTTTTCACCATTGAGTATAATGCTGGCTGTAGGTTGGTCATATACAGCCTTTATTGTATTGAGGAATGTTCCATGGATTCCTAATTTTTCCAGAACCTTCATCATAAAGGGGTGTTGGATCTTGTGAAATGCTTTTTCTGCATCTATTGAGATAACCATGTGGTTCTTATTCTTGCTCCTGTTGATGTGATGAATAATATTAATTGATTTGCGTATATTGAACCAGCTTTGCATCCCTGAAATGAATCCTGTTTGATCATGGTGTATGATTTTTTGGATGAATTGTTGAAGTCGATTGGCCAAAATTTTGTTGAGAAGTTTTGCATCAATGTTCATCAAAGAAATGGGTCTATAGTTCTCTTTCTTTGATGAATCCCTGCCTGCTTTTGGGATGAGGGTTATGATGGCTTCATAGAATGTGTTCGGTAGTGAGCTTTCTCTTTCAATTTCATTGAAGAGTTGGAGGAGTATTGGTGTGAGCTCTGCTTTGAAGGCCTTGTAAAATTCCGCTGTAAAACCATCTGGTCCTGGACTTTTCTTAGCTGGGAGGTCTCTTATTGCTGTTTCTATTTCAATGCTTGATATGGGCCTGTTAAGCTGGTTTAACTCATCTTGGTTTAGTTTTGGCATGTCAATATTTGCTAGGAAAAGGTCCATTTCTGTCAAGTTCTCAAACTTATTAGCATAAAGTTTTGAGAAGTATCCCCTAATAATGTTCTGAATCTTGGTTGTTTCCGTGGTGATGTTTCCATTCTCATCTCTGAGTTTATTAATTTGGGTGTGTTCTCTCCTTTTTCTGATAAGGTTTGCTAAGGATCTGTCAATTTTGTTAAGTTTTTCGAAGAACCAACTCTTTGTTTTGTTGATTCTTTCTATAGTTTTTTTGGATTCTAATTCATTTAATTCTGATTTAATTTTGATTATTTCTTTCCGTCTACTGGATTGGGGTTTATCTTGCTGCTCTTTTTCAAGGAGGTTTAGATGTGTCATTAAATTGTTAGTTTCCGATCTCTCCAATTTGTTGATGTAGGAGCTCAGAGCTACAAATTTGCCTCTGAGTACTGCCTTTCCTGTGTCCCAGAGGAGCTGGTAATTTGTGTGTTCATTTTTGTTGAATAGCATGAACATTTGAATTTCTTTTTTAATCTCTTCCATGACCCACTCATGATTCAGCAGTGTGTTGTTCAGCCTCCATGTGATACCGGACTTTCTTTGGTGGCTTTTGGTGTTGAGATCTAATTTTATTCCCTTGTGGTCAGAGAGAATGCAAGGTATAACTTCAATGTTTCTGAATTTAGACAAGTTTGTTTTGTGGCCTAAAATATGGTCTATTTTAGAAAACGTTCCATGTGCTGCTGAGAAGAACGTGTATTCTGTTGCTGCTGGGTGAAATGTTCGGTAAATGTCTGTTAAGTCTAGTTGATCTATGCAGCTGTTTAGATCTGCGGTTTCTCTGTTGAGTTTTTGCCGAGTTGATCTGTCTAGTGGGGAGAGTGGTGTGTTAAAATCCCCAACAATTAATGTCTTTGGATCTATATGGGATTTGAGGGAAAGTAGTGTTTCTTTGATAAATTTGGGTGCTCCATTGTTTGGCGAATAGATATTTAGAATTGTAATATCCTCCTGAAGGAGAGATCCTTTAATTAGTATGTAGTGACCTTCTTTATCTCTTCTCACGAATTTTAGTTTGAAGTCTATTTTATCTGATATTAGGATTGCAACTCCCGCCTGTTTATGAGGGCCGTTTGCTTGGTAGATTTTGTTC